>NW_021194949.1:0-1821 GCF_002162155.2 Triticum dicoccoides
GCCTGCTACTGCTTAGAGTTGAGTCAGGTCTGATTCATCGGGGATGAATCAGAGGCGGGTGAACATGTCCTACTGTGTGTGAGCTAAGTGTGTGAACACGATTTGGTAAAAGGTGTCGGTGAGAGGCCATGTAGGAGTACATGGTGGGTTGTCTCATTGAAGCCGTCCTCAGGAACTGAGTTCTGTGTTTGTGATCCATGATTCAGCTACTACCATACATTGGGCCCTGAAATATGACCCCGCTCGACTTCTTATTCACCCTTGTCCTCTGTCTAGGAGTTGCAAGTAGTTTCTGGTGTTTGTAGTATGCTGGAGGCCGTGGACAGCGCTGACCGTAGGGGTGGGCTGTGATGCGGTAGGCACGTGGCCGGGTATACCGGGCGCCCGTTTGGTGTCACGGAACCCTGTTCACATCGTTTGGGGCTGTGAGCGAAACTCCGGCCGGATCTCCTCATGGATGGAACCCGAATAGGCGATAAACCGGGACTAGAGACTTAGGTGTTTAGGTAGGTCGTGGTCTACACCCACGTCGGCTTTCGCTTGAAGTCTGCCGAGCACATGTCGTGTGCAGACGCTAAGTGGTGGAAACATGTATGAAGAAGTATACCCCTGCAGGGTTAACATCATCTATTCGAATAGTCGTGTCCGCGGTAAAGGACTTCTGGGTTGCTTATATCAGTTCATAGACAAGTGAAAGTGGATACTCTAGAATACGCAAGATAAGCGTGAGTGCTATGGATGGCGCTCTCGTAGGGAGACGGGAGCGGATCCATAGTGGTGTATTGATATGGGGAATATGTGGACTCGTGTGCGCCACCTCAAAAGAGTTACATTGCAGTCGTAGTTCAGGATAGCCACCGAGTCAAAGCTGGCTTGCTGCAGTTAAACCTCACCATCCCTTTGTTGATAATGATGCATATGTAGTTAGTTCTGATGTAAGTCTTGCTGGGTACATTTGTACTCACGTTTGCCTATTTTATGTTTTTGCAGAGAGACTTCGGTCTCACTAGTAGTTTCGCGTGGACTTCGACGTTTAGCTTGTTACCTCAGCTACGATCTTGTGCCCCGGCAGGATCTGGTAGATAGTCAGGCTTCTCAGCCTTTTTCAGTTATAGATGTCTGTACCCAGACATGATAGCTTCCGCTTGTGCTTTGATTTGTATGCTCTGATTGTTGGGTCATGAGACCCATGTTTGTAATATCTCGCTCCTCGGAGCCTATTGAATAAATTACTTGAGTCGTAGAGCCATGTTGTGATGCCATGTTGTATTTGCACATATCGAGCATATTGTGTGTATGTTATTGAAATGCTTGGTATGTGTGGGATCTGACCATCTAGTTGTTTATCTTTAGTAGCCTCTCTTACGGGGAAATGTCTCCTAGTGTTTCACTGAGCCATGGTAGCTTGCTACTGCTCCAGAACACTTAGGCTGGCCGGCATGTGTCCTTCTTCGTTCCTGTGTCTGTCCCTTCGGGGAAATGTCACGCGATGAATACCGGAGTCCTGTTAGCCCGCTATAGCCCGGTTCACCGGAGTCCTGCTAGCCCAGTGCTACAGCCTGGATTCACTCGCTGATGACCGACACGTTCGATGCTGGGTCATGGATGCCTGTCCCTGTAAGTCTGTGCCACTTTGGGTTTACGACTAGCCATGTCAGCCCGGGCTCCTTATCATATGGATGCTAGCGACACTGTCATATACGTGTGCCAAAAGGCGCAAACGGTCCCGGGCAAAGGTAAGGCGACACCCGTGGGAATACCGTGCGTGAGGCCGCAAGGTGATATGAGGTGTTACATGCTAGATCGATCTGGCATTGAGTC
>NW_021194950.1:0-1036 GCF_002162155.2 Triticum dicoccoides
ATGCAAACACACCATAGGGATCGTCAATCGTGAAAATCGCTCCGGGACCCTAAAACGGGCCAGAATCGTGAGTAATAGTCCACGAAACGGACCAGAATTAGCCAAAATTGTGAGTGTTGATGACCGACACATAAGCACACCTTGGGGTTCGACAACCATGGAAATCGCTTTGGGACCCCAAAATGGTGAGCAATAGTCCACGAAACGGGTCAGACTCGACAAAAACCGTGAGTATTGATGACCGACACGTAAATGCACCCCGGGGTTGAAAAATAGTCCACAAAACGGGTCAGAATCGAAAAAAACTGTGATTGTTGATGACCGACATGTAAGCTCACCTTGATTTTCAACAACCATGTAATTCGCTTTGGGACCCCAAGACCGTGAGTAATAGTGCACGAAACAGGTTAGAATCGACAAAAACCGCGAGTGTTGATAACCGACACGTAAGCGCACCTTGGGGTTTAACAACTATGAAAATCGCTTCGGTACCCCAAAACGATTAGTAATAGTACACGAAACGGGTTAGGATTGGCCGAAACTATGAGTGTTGACGACGGACATGCAAACGCACCCTGGGATTATCAATTGTGAAAATCGCTCCGGGACGCCAAAACGATGAGTAATAGTCCACAAAACGGACAAGAATTGGCCAAAATTGTGAGTGGTTATGACCGACACATAAACGCAACCCGTGGTTCGTCAATCGCCGAAATCACTAAGGGACCCGAAAACTGAGTAATAGTCCAAGAAACGGGCCTGAATCGGCCCGCGAGTTTCGACGACCAACACGTAAGCACACATTGGGGTTCAACAACCATGGAAATCGCTTTGGGACCCCAAAACGGTGAGTAAAAGTCATGAAACGGGCTAGAATCGGCCAAAACTGCGAGTGTTGATGACCGACACGTAAGAGCACCTTGGGGTTCAACAACTATGCAAATCGCTTTGGGCCCCCGAAAGGGTAAGTAATAGTCCACAAAACGTGTCAGAATTGGCAAAACTATGAGTGTTGACGACAGACGCGTAAACGCAC
>NW_021194951.1:0-1439 GCF_002162155.2 Triticum dicoccoides
AGGAAAATTTTGAATTTCTGCTACGTTCCCCAACAGTGGCATCATGAGCTAGGTCTATTGCGTAGATTCTTTGCACGAGTAGAACACAAAGTAGTTGTGGGCGTTGATTTTGTTCAATATGCTTACCGTTACTAGTCCAATCTTGTTTCGACGGTATTGTGGGATGAAGCGGCCCGGACCGACCTTACACGTACTCTTACGTGAGACAGGTTCCACCGATTGACATGCACTTGGTGCATAAGGTGGCTAGCGGGTGCCAGTCTCTCCCACTTTAGTCGGAACGGATTCGATGAAAAGGGTCCTTATGAAGGGTAAATAGCAATTGGCATATCACGTTGTGGTTTTGCGTAGGTAAGAAACGTTCTTGCTAGAAACCCATAGCAGCCACGTAAAACATGCAACAACAATTAGAGGACGTCTAACTTGTTTTTGCAGGGTATGCTATGTGATGTTATATGGCCAAAAGGATGTGATGAATGATATATGTGATGTATGAGATTGATCATGTTCTTGTAATAGGAATCACGACTTGCATGTCGATGAGTATGACAACCGGCAGGAGCCATAGGAGTTGTCTTTATTTTTGTATGACCTGCGTGTCATTGAAGAACGCCATGTAACTTACTTTACTTTATTGCTAAACGCGTTAGCCATAGACTTAGAAGTAGTCGTTGGCGTGACAACTTCATGAAGACACGATGATGGAGATCATGATGATGGAGATCATGGTGTCAAGCCGGTGACAAGATGATCATGGAGCCCCGAAGATGGAGATCAATGGAGCTATATGATATTGGCCATATCATGTCACAACTATATAATTGCATGTGATGTTTATTATGTTTATGCATCTTGTTTGCTTAGGACGACGGTAGTAAATAAGATGATCCCTTACAAAATTTCAAGAAGTGTTCTCCCCTAACTGTGCACCGTTGCTACAGTTCATCGCTTCTAAGCACCACGTGATGATCGGGTGTGATGGATTCTTACGTTCACATACAACGGGTGTAAGACAGTTTTACACAGCGAAAACACTTAGGGTTAACTTGACGAGCCTAGCATGTGCAGACATGGCCTCGGAACACGGAGACCGAAAGGTCGAGCATGAGTCGTATGGTAGATACGATCAACATGAAGATGTTCACCGATGATGACTAGTCCGTCTCACGTGATGATCGGACACGGCCTAGTTGACTCGGATCATGTGATCACTTAGATGACCAAAGGGATGTCTATCTAAGTGGGAGTTCATAAGATGAACTTAATTATCCTGAACATAGTCAAAAGACCTTTTGCAAATTATGTCGTAAGCTCGCGCTTTAGTTCCACTGTTTAGATATGTTCCTAGAGAAAATATAGTTGAAAGTTGATAGTAGCGATTATGCGATCAGTAGAAAGCTTATGTCCTTAATGCACCGCTCAGTGTGCTGAACCCCAAC
>NW_021194952.1:0-1085 GCF_002162155.2 Triticum dicoccoides
AACTCCGAAGTTAAGCGTGCTTGGGCGAGAGTAGTACTAGGATGGGTGACCTCCTGGGAAGTCCTCGTGTTGCATTCCCTTTTTAATTTTTTTCGCGCCGCTTGCAAAACAAAACGCACGTGTAAGTAATATATTTACCGTGTTTTATTATTTTGCACGAGTGCGGTAAGTCATAGCTGGGTGCTCACGATTCACGGGTCCAGCGTCGGCGTTGTGGCGCGGCAAGCGTGCACTGGTGCGGTTGAGAGGGAGGGGTGGAAACCGCGTTAAACTCGTCTCCGTAGTTGAGAGGGAGCGGCCAAAGCAACGTACAATCGTCTTTGTAGTGGAGCTGGGAGGGGCAAGGATAAGGGACGAAGACCGGGGTAACATGTCGGATGCGATCATACCAGCACTAAAGCACCGGATCCCATCAGAACTCTGAAGTTAAGCGTGCTTGGGCGAGAGTAGTACTAGGATGGGTGACCTCCTGGGAAGTCCTCGTGTTGCATTCCCTTTTTAATTTTTTTCGCGCCGCTTGCAAAACAAAACGCACGTGTAAGTAATATATTTACCGTGTTTTATTATTTTGCACGAGTGCGGTAAGTCATAGCTGGGTGCTCACGATTCACGGGTCCAGCGTCGGCGTTGTGGCGCGGGAAGCGTGCACTGGTGCGGTTGAGAGGGAGGGGTGGAAACCGCGTTAAACTCGTCTCCGTAGTTGAGAGGGAGCGGCCAAAGCAACGTACAATCGTCTTTGTAGTGGAGCTGGGAGGGGCAAGGATAAGGGACGAAGACCGGGGTAACATGTCGGATGCGATCATACCAGCACTAAAGCACCGGATCCCATCAGAACTCCGAAGTTAAGCGTGCTTGGGCGATAGTAGTACTAGGATGGGTGACCTCCTGGGAAGTCCTCGTGTTGCATTCCCTTTTTAATTTTTTTCGCGCCGCTTGCAAAACAAAACGCACGTGTAAGTAATATATTTACCGTGTTTTATTATTTTGCACGAGTGCGGTAAGTCATAGCTGGGTGCTCACGATTCACGGGTCCAGCGTCGGCGTTGTGGCGCGGCAAGCGTGCACTGGTGCGGTTGAGAGGGAGG
>NW_021194953.1:0-741 GCF_002162155.2 Triticum dicoccoides
GTCTTCCCACCTCCTTGGCCGCCACCCCTTGCTCCTATATAAGTAGATCCATCTAGTAGCTTTTCCTTGGGATTTGTTTAGTTAAAAGTTAGCCATTGCAACTTCGTGTACTTTGTTTGTGTCCAACGACCAGACCAAGACCGCTTACGGATCCCCACCTTTATCAATACGTCATACATATTTGCAATATTCAGATTGCTTTTATCATATTCTTGCTCGTTCTTCGATTGCTTGCAGGAATAGACCCTCGTGGTCAGGTTGATCGTGCACCGTCGTGGTCAATAACCTCTGGAGATTGGTTTAGCGATTGCTAAGGCGCAACGTCGTGCACGTTTGTAGTCGGATCGTCAAAGTCGTCTCCACCAAATCGATAGTTACCATCTCATCGAAAGATCGGGACACCCCCGCCTCTATCATGGAGGAGGACGGGCACGTCGTCGGCGTGGAGGAGGCAATCCGGTGGGGAGGCGTGGTCGAGGCGGCGTTCCGGGAAACGGCGACGTGGTCCCGTGGCGTCGAGGGCGCAGTCGCCTCGACGAGGAGCGCCATCGAGTGAGAGGGAACGGGGGCGCGAGGACAAGGGCAGGGGCCGGTGAGGTCCGGCGACGGGAAGGGCGGCGGTATCCGGGGAGTGACGGCGTTGGGGGGCGGCGGCGACCAGGCGTTGGCCCGATCTCGATCCCGTTCTGGATGGGGAAAAGGGGATCGTGGGGAGTGGGGGGGGCGAGTGGTGGAGTAGTG
>NW_021194954.1:0-1514 GCF_002162155.2 Triticum dicoccoides
ACTGAGGAAGTGTCTACTGATGCCAAGAAGCAAGCAAGGTTCCGTAAGGGCCTTAGTCCTGAGCTTCGCCGCGACCTCCGTCTGCATGAGTGCACATCTTTTCAGAAACTTGTCAACAAAGCCATCAGTGCTGAAACTGGTCAGACTGACTATGACGCAACACGCAAGCATGGCCGTGACATGGGTTCCTCATCTGGTGCTGGTCCTCAGAAGCGCCGCGTGTGGGTACCCAACACCGCCCTGCCACCCAGGTTCACACCGAGGCCATCCTTCCAGGCGCCTCGCCCCGTTCAACAGTCTGCACCGGCCAAGCCCTATGGAGGTCCAACTAACAATGCTCCTCCACGTACCAGTTCCGTGACTTGTTTCAAGTGTGGGGAATCTGGCCACTATATGCGTGAGTGCCCCCAGACCAACCCCAACCAGTCTGCTAAAGCTGTTGGCCGTGGCAAGCCGACAGGAAAAATATTCCATGCCAAGCCGGTCACCGCTTCACGTGGCCATGTCAACTGTATCTCTGCCGAAGAAGCTCAAGAGGATCCCAACGTCGTTCTCGGTACGCTTCTTGTCAATTGCCACCCGGCATCTGTCCTTTTCGATACAGGAGCCTCTCATTCTTTTATATCTGAAAACTATGCTCGCTTGCATAACGTCGCATTCGGTGATATGCCAACCTCTATGGTAATTCAAACTCCGGGATCCAAATGGCAAACTTCTAGAGTAAGCCATGGAAATGAAATCCAAGTCGACAGACTTGTTTTCCTCGCGTCTTTGATAGCCCTTAAATCTTCAGATATTAATATCATTTTGGGTATGGACTGGATGTCAGCTCATCAAGCCAAAATTGATTGCTTCTCTAGGACTGTTTAACTCACCCATCCTTCGGGGAAGATAGTCAATGTCTTGACCCGAATAGCCAAGCGACAATTATATTCTCTTAACGCCAGCCCTTTGCCAGACCTTGAGGACGTTCCGGTAGTCCGTGACTTCCCGAATGTCTTTCCAGAGGAATTGCCAGGTGTTCCACCTGACAGGGATGTTGAGTTTGTAATAGACCTCATTCCAGGAACCGTTCTGATTGCTAGAAGACCTTATAAGATGGCACCCCTAGAACTAGCCGAGCTTAAGAAACAACTCGATGAGTCCTTGAAAAAGGGTTTCATCCGACCTAGCTCTTCTCCGTGGGCTTGCCCCGTCCTATTCGTCAAGAAGAAGGATGGTACGGACCGGATGGTTGTAGATTACCGACCTGTCAATTTGGTCACAATCAAGAACAAATATCCGCTTCCCAGGATCAACGACCTGTATGATCAGCTCGCTGGATCCTCAGTCTTCTCCAAGATGGATTTGAGGTTGGGCTACCATCAAATCAAAATCAGAAACGGGGACATCCCTAAAACGGCCTTTGTTACTCGTTACGGCCAATACGAGTACACCGTCATGTCCTTCGGTTTAACCAACGCTCCAGCCACCTTTTCTCGGTTAATGAACTCAATCTTCATGGAGTATTTGGA
>NW_021194955.1:0-1157 GCF_002162155.2 Triticum dicoccoides
AGTGTATTGAATTGGTGAGTAGTGGACTCGTGTGCGCAAAACCATTTCAAGTTGGAGTATCGTAGGATAGCCTAGCCAAGAGTCAAAGCTGGCTTGCTGCAATAACTCCACCAACCCTTCTTGATACTATGCATGTATGTAGGATCTGATGTAAGTCTTGCTGAGTACCTTTGTACTCATGTTGCTATAATCTACATTTTTACAGAAGACGCTGCAACCCCTTCTGATGGGTTCTATGTAGACGTTGACATCAACGAGTAGGCTAAAGACCCAGGTGGTGACCCTGAGCTTGTGAAGGACCTTGTAGTATAGCTAGGCTTCCCAAGCCTCTTTTATTTTACTAGTTATCTGTACTCAGACAAGCTACTTCCGCTGCTGGTTTGTATGACTGTATGACTTGTATGTGGGGTCGTGAGACCCGTACCTTTGTGTATGTTATGTATGGCTCACTGAGCCTTAAATATAGTACTTGTGTCATAGAGTCATGTTGTGATGCTTCGTTGTATTTGCACATATCGAGCATATTGTGTGTATGATTGAAATGCTTGGTATGTGTGGGATCTGACTATCTAGTTGTTTATCTTTAGTAGCCTCTCTTACCGGGAAATGTCTCCTAGTGTTACCGCTGAGCCATGGTAGCTTGCTACTGCTCTGGAACACTTAGGCTGGCCGGCATGTGTCCTTCTTCGTTCCTGTGTCTGTCCCTTCGGGGAAATGTCACACTGTGAGTACCGGAGTCCTGTTAGCCCGCTACAGCCCAGTTTACCGGAGTCCTGCTAGCCCAGTGCTACAGCCCGGACCCACTTGCTGATGACCGACACGTTCGAAGCTGGGTCATGGATGCCTGTCCCTGTAAGTCTGTGCCACTTTGGGTTTACGACTAGTCATGTCAGCCCGGGCTCTTTATCATATGGATGCTAGCGACACTATCATATACGTGAGCCAAAAGGCGCAAACGGTCCCGAGAAAAGGTAAGACGACACCCGTGGGGATACCGTGCGTGAGGCCGCAAAGTGATATGAGGTGTTACCAGCTAGATCGATGTGACATCGAGTCGGGGTCCTGACAGCGTTGGCATCAGAGCCGGACTGCCTGTAGGTTCTCCAAGCCAACTGGTCGATGTTGAGTCTAGAAATTCTTTAGTTATATGTAGGGGA
>NW_021194956.1:0-1757 GCF_002162155.2 Triticum dicoccoides
AATTCCAGAATATTATTTAAACTTCAAAAATTCATAACTTTTATTCTGTAACTCCAAATTGGACAAATTATATATGAAAAATGATCAGAAAAATCCAATCTATCCATCTGTACTATTTTCATGCATGATCAAACAAGTTAAATTGATGTTTCAAGCAGAACAAGGAAAAGCACTTTAAAAGGCCATATTTGAATTTGAAATTTGAATCCTTGATTCAAATTTGTTCAAACCCTTCTGGTTTTAGTTGCATTAGCCCAACACACTCATATTGCTATGTTTCATGCATGCATCATATTGTTGCACATTGTTTGGTGATGGTTGTGTGTCGGTGTCCTTTGCGACAGGTTCTGCCTCCGAGGAGTACCGCGATTACCCTAACGAAGAACCGTATCAGTGCATCGAACCATCAGGCAAGCAACCAACCATTTGATCATATCGATACAATCCCATGTTCTCGCTCCTGCTCCCTTTTACTGCATTAAGACAACGCGATTCAAACTGCTGTGTGCTACGGTAGTTGAACCCATTTCCTCTGCATGACCTGTCATTGCCACAGTAACTAGATGAAACCCACTAGCATGTGTAGGAGTTGATTGAGCCCTATGTATATGTTGTTCCTACCTTGCCATGCCTGCTATGCTTAGAGTCGTGTCAGGTCTGGTTCATCTGGGTGATGGGCTAGAGTGAAATGATTATGTCGGTAATGAGAGTGGTGTGGTGAACACGATTTGGTAAAGGTATCGATGAGAGGCCATGTAGGAGTACATGGTGGGTTGTTTCATTGAAGCCGACCTTAAGCACTGAGATCTGTATGTGTGATTTAAGAATCAGCTACTACCATGCATTGGGCCCGAAACCAATGGACCCTCTCGGCTTCTTATTCACCCTAGTTCTCCGTCCAGGAGTTGCAAGTAGTTTCTGGTGTTTGTAGCCTACTGGAGGCCTTGGACAGCGCTGACCGTAGGGGTGGGCTGTGATGCGGTAGGTACGTGGCACGGTGTACCGAATACCCGTTAGGTATCTCGGGAACCCTGTTCACATCGTTCGGGGCCGTATGGGAAACCTCGGCCGGACTCCCTGCGGATGGAACCTGGATAGGCGATAAACCTGGACTGGAGGCTTAGGTGATTAGGTAGGTCGTGGCCGACACCCACGTTGGGCTTCCGCTTGAAGGTTGCCGAGTACATGTCGTGTAAACGACGGTAAGTGGTGGGAGCGTGTATGAAGGAGTACACCCCTACAGGGTTAACATGATCTATTCGAATAGCCGCGTCCGCGGTAAAGGACTACTTGGTTGCCTATGCAGTTCATAGACAAGTAAATGGAAACTGCTAAAAGCCTCAAGATAAGTGTGAGTGCCGAGGATGGCTCTTCCGTAGGAAGACGGAGGTGGATCCTCGGTAGTGTATTGAATTGGTGAGTAGTGGACTCGTGTGCGCAAAACCATTTCAAGTTGGAGTATCGTAGGATAGTCTAGCCAAGAGTCAAAGCTGGCTTGCTGCAATAACTCCACCAACCCTTCTTGATACTAAGCATGTATGTAGGATCTGATGTAAGTCTTGCTGAGTACCTTTGTACTCATGTTGCTATAATCTACATTTTTACAGAAGACGCTGCAACCCCTTCTGATGGGTTCTATGTAGACGTTGACATCAACGAGTAGGCTAAAGACCCAGGTGGTGACCCTGAGCTTGTGAAGGACCACGTAGTATAGCTAGGCTTTCCGAGCCTCCTTTATTTTACTAGTTGTCTGTACT
>NW_021194957.1:0-845 GCF_002162155.2 Triticum dicoccoides
GGAACACGAAGGCATTGCTTACAAGGTTTTCAACACTAGGTTGATGTTCAGCATGAATCATGGGGGAGACAAAAATGCTGCTGATGGGCTCAACAACAACTCATCAGAATTTTCCATATTACCGGACTTCCACCATCATGTGAACACGGTGATAGCAATGGTCAGACCAAAAGATGTAATGGTGTATGCTCGAGGGATCAACCACGAGTAAGACAACATTACGAAAATCGTTGGTTCTGATTTGACTTGACGATAGCCCATACTCAAGTCAAAGTCTTGACAAGGCAATAGATCCAACAACTGATCACGAGGACCAATCAATGGAGATATCATCTTTCTTCAACACACACACACACACAAAAGATATCCCTTAACATGAACTAAGTCAGGCAAGCTTTTATCTTCCAACTCTCCAAGTTGTTGTTTAGCTTAACCAACTAGCTCAGGGTTTCTGACACAGATTCTTGGAGAAAGGGAGGCTTACAAGAAAACACCCCCCCCCCTGTGGACCGCCTTTTTAGTTTTTTTTTAAAAAAAGATAAAAATGTCAAAAAAATAAAAGAATATAATTTGCCATGTGATATGTGGTCTAGTTGTTGAGAAAATTTACAAATATAAATTTTGACTTTATTTGTAAAATCTCTCTGGAAATTTGTCAAATGGGCATAACTTTTGCATATGAACTCGGATTAAAAAGTTTTATATATGAAAAATCATCTACTCGAAAAGTTACATCCAAATTTAACTGGGGGAACCCCGTTAAACATTTTCAAAATCCCCAAAAACCTAACACAAAAAAAGTTACGGGGCTTTCAAGATCTAGAGGCAAAAAATTCAAAAAAAAA
>NW_021194958.1:0-2446 GCF_002162155.2 Triticum dicoccoides
ATGCCTTGTTTCCTATCATTGCAATACCGTTTACGCTCACTTTTATCATTAGTTACCTTGCTGTTTTTATAATTTCAGATTACAAAAACCTATATCTACCATCCATATTGCACTTGTATCACCATCTCTTCGCCGAACTAGTGCACCTATACAATTTACCATTGTATTGGGTGTGTTGGGGACACAAGAGATTCTTTGTTATTTGGTTGCAGGGTTGCTTGAGAGAGACCATCTTCATCCTACGCCTCCCACGGATTGATAAACCTTAGGTCATCCACTTGAGGGAAATTTGCTACTGTCCTACAAACCTCTGCACTTGGAGGCCCAACAACGTCTACAAGAAGAAGGTTGCGTAGTAGACATCAGCTACCGGAACCGATATGTTGCCGTGGCATCATTTTCGGATTCGTTGTCGTGTCACCCTTTTCGTTCCGCCATGGTGATCAAATGCGTCATAACATGCTCATGTCAAAATTTTCATAAAATTGCATAAACCTTGAATATGTCATCCGCATCATGATAACAACATTTAAAATGTTTAAATAGTGGATTGCATTAAAATTGCTAAATGACATGTGGGGATTTTTTGAAATTGTTGTTTGTTGTTTCCGGCCTCATTTAAACTTGCCTAGCTAGCTAGTTTTATTATACTTCACCCCTTGCCATGTTTAATAACATTTAATGTTGTTGGGTACATAAACGAGAGCGAACGAAATAAATGGATGTGGTGTTTCGTCGATATGCAACTTGTTGCGTATTGAACTCCACTTAACTTGTAGTTTTGTTTGTTGCACTTTGCCATGCCATGCCTTATTACACCGGACATGCATCATACTTGTTTGTGCATCCTGCCATGCTTATGCTTGTTGGTTTACCATGTTGTTTGCTTCTTTCCGGTTGTGCTTCTCCTTGATAGTCCGGTTACGTTGCAATTGTGAGGATTCATTTGACTACGTTGGTTCGTCTACTTCATGGACTCGTTCTTCTTCCTTGCGGGATCTCAGGCAAGATGACCATTACCCTCGATATCACTTCTATCTTTGCTTGCTAGTTGCTTCGTTCTATCGCTATGTTGCGCTACCTATCACTTGTTTACCATGCCTCCCATATTGCCATGTCAGCCTCTAACCGTTTTCACCTTCCTAGCAAACCGTTGTCTGGCTATGTTACCGCTTTGCTCAGCCCCTCTTATAGCGTTGTTAGTTGCAGGTGAAGTTGAAGATTTCTCCATGTTGGAACCTGGTTATGATGGGATATCACAATATCGCTTATTTAATTAATGCATCTATATACTTGGTAAAGGGTGGAAGGCTCGGCCTTATGCCTGGTGTTTTGTTCCACTCTTGTCGCCCTAGTTTCTGTCATATCGGTGTTATGTTCCTTTATTTTGTGTTCCTTACGCGGTCGGGTTTATGGGAACCCCTTGACAGTTCGCTTTGAATAAAACTCCTCCAGCAAGGCCCAACCTTGGTTTTACATTTGCCTTACAACCTATTAACTTTCCCTCTGGAGTTATAAACCCGAGGGTCATCTTTATTTTAGACCCCCCCCCCCCGGGGCCAGTGCTTCTCCAAGTGTTGGTCCGAACCGGGCGATGTCCGGCGCCCCCTGGGCAACCAGGGTCTATGCCAACCCGACGTCTTGCCCATCCGGTGTGCCCTGAGAATGAGATACGTATGACTCCTATCGGGATTTGTCGGCACATCGGGCGGTCTTGCTGGTCTTGTTTTACCACTGTCAAAATGTCTTGTAACCGAGATTCCGAGGCTGATCGGGTCTTCCCTGGAGAAGGAATATCCTTTGCTGATCGTGAGAGCTTGTGATGGGCTAAGTTGGGACACCCCTGCAGGGTATAAACTTTCAAGAGCCGTGCCCGCGGTTATGTGGCAGATGGGAATTTGTTAATATCCGGTTGTAGAGAACTTGACAGTTGACTTAATTAAAATGCATCAACCGCGTGTGTAGCCGTGATGGTCTCTTTTCAGCGGAGTCCGGGATGTGAACACGGTTTGGGTTATGTTTGAACGTAAGTAGTTTCAGGATCACTTCTTGATCACTTATAGCTTCATGACCATTGCGTAGCTTCTCACCTTACTCTTATTTGCGTACGTTAGCCACCATATTTGCTTAGCGCTTGCTGCAACTCCACCTCATTACCACATCCTACCCATAAGCTTAAATAGTCTTGATCTTGCGGGTTTTGAGATTGCTGAGTCCTCGTGACTCACATATACTACCAAAACAGTTGCAGGTGTCGATGATACCAGTGCAGGTGATGCCACCGAACTCAAGTGGGAGTTCGACGAGGACCTTGGTCATTACTATGTTTTGTTTCCTGATGATCAGTAGTGGAGCCCAGTTGGGACGATCGGGGATCTAGCATTTGGGGTTGTCTTCTTTCTTTTGGATTTGTCCGTAGTCGGACTATGTGTGTACTCTGAGTGAT
>NW_021194959.1:0-1328 GCF_002162155.2 Triticum dicoccoides
TCGTTGATGTCAACGTCTACATAGAACCCATCAGAAGGGGTTGCAGCGTCTTCTGTAAAAATGTAGATTATAGCAACATGAGTACAAAGGTACTCAGCAAGACTTACATCAGATCCTACATACATGCATAGTATCAAGAAGGGTTGGTGGAGTTATTGCAGCAAGCCAGCTTTGACTCTTGGCTAGACTATCCTACGATACTCCAACTTGAAATAGTTTTGCGCACACGAGTCCACTACTCACCACTTCAATACACTACCGAGGATCCACCTCCGTCTTCCTACGGAAGAGCCATCCTCAGCACTCACACTTATCTTGAGGCTTTTAACAGTTTCCATTTGCTTGTCTATGAACTGTATAGGCAACCAAGTAGTCCTTTACCGCGGACGCGGCTATTCGAATAGATCATGATAACCCTGCAGGGGTGTACTTCTTCATACACGCTCTCACCTCTTACCGTCGCTTACACGACATGTACTCGGCAACCTTCAAGCGGAAGCCCAACGTGGGTGTCGGCCACGACCTACCTAATCACCTAAGCCTCCAGTACAGGTTTACCGCCTATTCAGGTTCCATCCGCAGGGAGTCCGGCCGAGGTTTCCCATACGGCCCCGAACGATGTGAACAGGGTTCCCGAGATACCTAACGGGTATTCGGTACACCGTGCCACGTACCTACCGCATCACAGCCCACCCCTACGGTCAGCGCTGTCCACGGCCTCCAGTAGGCTACAAACACCAGAAACTACTTGCAACTCCTGGACGGAGAACTAGGGTGAATAAGAAGTCGAGAGGGTCCATTGGTTTCGGGCCCAATGCATGGTAGTAGCTGATTCTTAAATCACACATACAGATCTCAGTGCTTAAGGTCGGCTTCAATGAAACAACCCACCATGTACTCCTACATGGCCTCTCATCGATACCTTTACCAAATCGTGTTCACCACATCACTCTCATTACCGACATAATCATTTCACTCTAGCCCATCACCCAGATGAACCAGACCTGACACGACTCTAAGCATAGCAGGCATAGCAAGGTAGGAACAACACATACATATGGCTCAATCAACTCCTACACATGCTAGTGGGTTTCATCTAGTTACTGTGGCAATGACAGGTCATGCAGAGGAAATGGGTTCAACTACCGTAACACACAGCAGTTTGAATCGCGTTGTCTTAATGCAGTAAAAGAGAGCAGGAGCGAGAACATGGGATTGTATCGATATGATCAGATGGTTGGTTGCTTGCCTGATGGTTCGTTGCACGGATACGGTTCTTCGTTAGGGTAATCACGGTACTCCTCGGGGACAGATCCTGTCGCAAAGGA
>NW_021194960.1:0-1410 GCF_002162155.2 Triticum dicoccoides
TTGCATGGTGTGCCAAATACTATTGTTTCAGATCGTGATACTAAATTTCTTAGCCACTTTTGGAGATGTTTATGGGCTAAGTTGGGGACTAAACTGCTTTTTAGTACTACTTGTCACCCCCAAACTGATGGACAAACTGAAGTAGTCAATAGAACGTTGTCTACTATGCTTAGGGCTGTTTTGAAGAATAATAAGAAAATGTGGGAGGAATGCTTGCCTCATATTGAATTTGCTTATAATCGTTCATTGCATTCTACTACTAAGATGTGCCCTTTTGAAGTTGTGCATGGTTTCCTACCTCGTGCACCTATTGATTTGTTGCCTCTTCCATCTTCGGAGAAGGTTAATTTTGATGCTAAACAACGTGCTGAATTGATTTTAAAAATGCATGAGTTAACTAAGGAAAACATTGAGCGCATGAATGCTAAATATAAACTTGCTGGAGATAAGGGTAGAAAACATGTTGTGTTTGCACCTGGAGATCTTGTTTGGCTACATTTGCGTAAGGATAGATTTCCTGATTTGCGCAAATCAAAGCTAATGCCACGTGCTGATGGTCCCTTTAAGGTGTTAGAGAAAATAAATGATAATGCATATAAACTTGAGCTGCCTGCAGATTTTGGGGTTAGTCCCACTTTTAACATTGCAGATTTGAAGCCTTATTTGGGTGAGGAAGATGAACTTCCGTCGAGGACGACTTCATTCCAAGAAGGGGAGGATGATGAGCACATCAATACAATTGTTACACCCACAGCCCCTGCTGCTATACATACTGGACCAATTACTAGAGCTCGTGCACGCCAACTAAATTACCAGGTACTTTCGTTTCATGGTAATGATTCTAATGTTCATGAGAATATGATGCTGCCTAAATTGGATACATTTGTTTTGCTTACAAATGAAGGGCCTAGCTTGGAGAAGGATGAACATTGGAGCAAGAACAAGAACGGAGTTACAAGTGATGATTTCAGGACTTTGAAGCCACCATAATGGGTGCTTGAAGCCTTGGACGAAATATACAAGATGCCACTTCATAAATTTCGTCCCGAGGCTATTTTAGGTGCTGCGTCACCTTATTATTGGGCCAGGCCCATGTAATTTCGAAATACATAAGTATAGGCTATTTTTAGAGTCCGTATGTGTGGGGAAACAAGAGATAGGGTTGATTTCGGACCCCTCCACCAAGGGCCACGAAATTCCCCCCTCTTCCTCCATATATACAGCCCTTAGGGCATCGTTTAGACTTTGGGTTTTGTTTAGATTAAAAGTTCGCCATAGCTGCAACTTCGCGTACTTCGTTTGTGTTCAACGACCAGACAAAGGCGTCACAGAACCCCACCTTGATCAATAAAGCTTTCATCTTATATTCGCAATATCCAGATTGCAATCTCAGTTTCTTGCTTGTTCTTC
>NW_021194961.1:0-569 GCF_002162155.2 Triticum dicoccoides
TTTAGAATTTTGAATTGAATTAGTTTTATTTTTCTGAATTTTTTGATATATTATTTGTATTTTTAACATTTTGAATTGAATTAGTTTTTTTTTCTGAATTTTTTGATATATTATTTGTATTTTTAACATATTGAATTGAATTAGTTCTATTTTTCTTAATTTTTTGATATGTTATTTGTATTTTTAACATATTGAATTGAATTAGTTTTATTTTTCTTAATTTCTTGATATATTATTTGTTTTTTTAGAATTTTGAATTGAATTAGTTTTATTTTTCTGAATTTTTTGATATATTATTTGTATTTTTAAGATTTTGAAAAAGAAAAAGTATTTGGAAAATACCTTTAGTCGCGGTTGGCCTGCCCAACCGCGACTAAAGGTGGTTGCGCGCGGGAATGAAAAACCCGCCAAAAAAGTCCTTTAGTCGCGGGTCGCCTCCCCAACCGCGACTAAAGGTTACCCTTTAGTCGCGGGTCGCCTCCCCGACCGCGACTAAAGGTTCTCCTTTAGTCGCGGGTCGCCTCCCCAACCGCGACTAAAGGCCCTTTAGTCGCGGGTCGCCTCCCCAA
>NW_021194962.1:0-1075 GCF_002162155.2 Triticum dicoccoides
CTAGATATATTATTCCAGAGCTCCTTTATAATTGGCATAATATTTGGACATATATTAATATATATAGAAATATATTTCCAAAGCAAATATTTATGCATTAAATCCAAATGCCCAAAATAAATGTCCATGAGCCACTAAAAATATTGGTTTGATTTTTATCTCTGTCCAATATTTTCAGAGATCAACATGAGCATTTTCTTGGACCCTTTTGGAGAAATTTTTATTTGGGTCATTTTCAAAATGATTCTGAGGGTTTCACAGATCCCCATTTCAAGTTTCTGATGAAAGAGTAAACATGATGCAACACTCTAATGCATGACTAGCTAGGGTGTGACAACTCACCCCCACTCAAAAGAATCTCGTCCCGAGATTTGGGTTCCTCCGGGAAGAAGGCGGGGTACTCAAGTCGAAGACGATCCTCCCTTTCCCAGGTTGCTTCATCCTCAGAATGGTGCGACCATTGTACTTTGAGGAACTTGATGTTCTGACGTCGGGTGATACGTTCGGCTTGATCGAGGATACGAACGGGGTACTCTCGATATGTAAGATTATCTTGGAGATCAAGCGTTTCGTGGTCCACTTCATGGATAGGATCCGAGAAGCAACGCCTTAGTTGAGAAACGTGGAAGACATCGTGGACTCTGGAGAGATGCGGAGGTAGTTCCAGCTGGTAGGCAACTTCCCCTCGTTTGGCAAGAATGCGAAAAGGTCCAATGTAACGAGGAGCCAATTTGCCTTTGATACCGAAACGATGGGTTCCCTTCAGAGGGGTGACCCGAAGATATGCCTTCTCGTCAACCTCGAAAGTCATAGCCTTATGTTTTCGGTCATATTGACTCTTTTGACGAGATTGGGCTGTTTTCAACTTTTCACGAACGATGCGAACTTGTTCTTCTGCTTCCTGAATCATGTCCGGGCCAAAGAATTGTCTTTCCCCGGTCTCTGACCAGTTAAGGGGTGTTCGACACCGTCGTCCATAGAGAACTTCAAAAGGGGCTTTACCCAAGCTAGATTGATAGCTGTTGTTGTAAGCGAATTCGGCAAATGGAAGGCACTTCTCCTAGTCCATTCCGAA
>NW_021194963.1:0-1566 GCF_002162155.2 Triticum dicoccoides
GTCGGACTGTATTGACTGATTTGCAAGAAGTTGCCTCCCTCGCGCGGGAGTCCGGTACAGAACAAAACCATAGGATGAGCACCCTTGAAAAGAAAATGGATGAGTGCCTTAGGCGTACCCGTACAAATGGCAAGCTCACGGAGGACCTCATCAAAGAATTGAAGGTAAGCCTAGAATTATGAGATTAGTATATATAATTGGAAATTTACGTGTACAAGTTTTTTTCTAATTTAGTTTACTATCAAAACACCCCAGACTAACATGTATTTTTTAAAGAAAAAACACGATGGAATATTTCCAGGAGTGGAGGACATACATCTATCTGACCTCCGGACACCTTCACACCCAATGGAGGCCTCTGTTGAGAATGCTGAGCAGGCTTCTGACCAGGGGAACAAAAGGATGTCACGGAGGTCGCTGCTTAGCACGATTGTAAGCAGGGAATAAAAAATGATGACATGGAGCCCCCATGAAGATCCTTGATGAAGATTTTGACGTACGCATGTTAAATTAATTATGAAACAATCATTGTCGTTTCGGAAATAACATTTGATCTTCCACGTACAGGATGAAGCATTCGAAAGAGCTGCTGCAAAAATCCAACAGGATCTCAGTGGTGTTCATAAGCTTTTGAAAGAGGTGGATGATATCCAGGGAGCTCCTAGTTTTGATAAGCAAATGCATTCCAAAGCCACCACAAGCCTTGAAGATTTCCAGGTGATGCACATTTTACCTATAATTGAGCAAGAATCTGCTAAAGGTAACACGCGGTTTATTTCGTCTGACAGAATCCGTTCAACAGATGGAGTAAGCAGCACTCTATGAAGGCTACGGGATCGCGAGAGCCTGAAGAGCCCCGTGCCTTCACAGATGATGACAGCCATGATGAATCCTTTCAAAAGCAGCAACAAGTAAGTGTGGTTGAATCGACGCCACCAAATCATGGGGGCGAAGAGAAAAGGGTGGTATTGCAATTTTTTAAGAATGACGAGTATGCTTTGTACGACACTGAGAAGAAAAAAAAGGAAAAACAAGACTCCATCAGAGTGTACAAATGATTCCGAGGACACGAACAGTAAAAAGAGAAAAACCGGCTCTAGCAACTTAAAAAAGAGGTCAGAAGTTCTTGAAACCCAGAGGGACATGCTAGACGTGGTTCGACAGGATTTCGTGGCGTCACTGATCAACACTACAAATCATGAAAAACAAATGGTCTTAGTTGATGACATTGTCGTGCTATCAAAGCATTTGCAATGCCTCACCCATAAAGATGAATCTGAAGATGACGTATGGTTGGGTGACGTAGTAAGATAGTATTTCACAAATTAGTTTATGAAGTTTCATTTTTCTGTAATACAATTAACTTGATTATTGTTGTAGGTGGTTGATGCTACGATCCAGCTCATGCGTCATGATCAACCAATTGACACAAGGAATGGCCAACTGGTTTACATTGAGAGGGTGGCCGGCATCGCTAAGCTCGAAAGAGATGGTAGGATAGAGGAGTGCCACGAGGACGCTGTGGCAGGCATTCCTGGAACAACACAAGGCACCACCTACCTGAAA
>NW_021194964.1:0-2719 GCF_002162155.2 Triticum dicoccoides
ACTTATACATGTTCCTATGACTATGAGATTATGCAACTCCCAAATACCAGAGGAACACTTTGTGTGCTACCAAACGTCACAACGTAACTGGGTGATTATAAAGGTGCTGTACAAGTGTCTCCGATGGTACATGTTGAGTTGGCATAGATCAAGATTAGGATTTGTCACACCGATTGTCGAAGAGGTATCTCCGGGCCCTCTCGGTAATGCACATCACTATAAGCCTTGCAAGCAATACAACTAATGAGTTAGTTGCGGAATAGTGCATTAAGGAACGAGTAAAGAGACTTTCCGGTAACGAGATTGAACTAGGTATTGGGATACAGACGATCGAACCTCGGGCAAGTAACACACCGATGACAAAGAGAATAATGTATAGTGTTATGCGGTTTGACCGATAAAGATCTTCGTAGAATATGTAGGAACCAATATGAGCATCCAGGTTCCGCTATTGGTTATTGACCGGAGACATGTCTCAGTCATGTATACATAGTTCTCGAACCCGTAGGGTCCGCACGCTTAAAGTTCTGTGACGATCAGTTTTATGAGTTTATATGTTTTGATGTACCGAAGGTAGTTCGGAGTCCCGGATATGACCACGGACATGACGAGGAGTCTCGAAATGGTCGAGACATAAACATTGATGTATTGGAAGCCAACATTTGGACATCGGAAGAGTTCCGGGTAAAATCGGGATTTTACCGGAGTACCTGAGGGGTTACCAGAACCCCCCGGGAGCTAATGGGTCTTGTTGGGCCATAAGGAAAAGAGAGAGGGGCCGGCCTAGGGCAGGCAGCACGCCCCCTCCCTCTGGTCCGAATTGGACTAGGAGAGGGGGGCGCGCCCCCCTTTCCTTCTCTTTCTTCCCCTTCCTTTCCCCTCCTAGTAGGAGTAGGAAAGGGAGGAATCCTACTCCTACTAGGTGGAGGATTCCTCCTCCTGGCGCACCAACAAGGGCCGGCCGGCCTCCCCCTTGCTCCTTTATATACAGGGGCAGGGGGGCACCTCTAGAGAAACAAGTTGATCACAAAGATCTCTCCCAGCCGTGTGCGGTGCCCCCTCCACCATAATCCACCTCGGTCATACTATAGCGGTGTTTAGGCGAAGCCCTGCTGCGGTAGCTTCATCAACATCGTCACCACGCCGTCGTGCTGACGAAACTCTTCCCCGAGCTCTACTGGATCGTGAGTTCGCGGGACGTCACCGAGCTGAACGTGTGCTGAACGCGGAGGTGCCGTACGTTCGGTACTGAGGATCGGTCGATCGTGAAGACGTACGACTACATCAACCGCATTGTCATAACGCTTCCGCTTAACGGTCTACGAGGGTACATGGACGACACTCTCCCCTCTCGTTGCTATGCATCACCATGATCCTGCGTGTGCGTAGGATTATTCTTTTTGAAATTACTACGTTCCCCAACAACATTATGGTATGACGGAAGCAAAGAAGATGCACAAAAGTGCAATCATCGAAACATGTACGGAAGCTCAACCACATGACTATTTTCTCTATGCATGATTTTATTATATTAGTTGGAGACTGGGCCTTTATATTTTCATGAGAAATTTTTGGAACAATATTAAAAGATTTTAAAACCGGTATGTGATGTGTGCATCTATTCCTTTTCTCTTTAAAAAGGTATACCTTTTTTTGTTGTTCATTCTGTGAGGCTCTTTCATCTTATATCTATAGTAAACTTAATTACTGTAGAGACATGTAGGAGTTGATGTCAAGTGAATGAACAATTAGAAGTTTTATTTTCAATGTTTGAAGGCATTAGATATCAAGTTTAGAGGTGATTAAATAATTTGATTATTTTTTTGTAGATAGGGAACATTTTATTATAAGCGCCATTTCATTTTCTATTTTTAAGTATTAAATTTTGACAAAGATAATATTTGAATATTAAACATATATGGTCATTGGCCAAGATGGAACTGTTTGAATAGAAATTTGGGAATTCTCCATTACTTTACTCCCAGTAAATGAAATTTAGTCTCAAAACTTCATCACATTGTAAGTTACTAAACTAGCCCGTGCGAATGCACGGGTTGACGACTAGTACTAAACTAATTTTCGACTCCCAAGAAATTTCCATGTTAATCAGAAAATTAGAGCTATTTATCTGGTGGGGCCGAGTTATTACGGTGTAGATTAGCCCAAAAGTCACCACCACAATTTACGTTACTCACGTCGTGAAAAAAAATATCAAAGCTGCATGTAACAAATACCAAACCTGGCCTATCTAAAAACATGTCCATATTAATATATATATTTCACAAAAAAATCATCACGATATCTCTATCCCACGTGAATTTCAAGAGAAGACATTACGTGGCCTTTCCCTCTCTTAGCTAAGATTGAATCATATATTGTTCTAGAAAAAGTGAACAAATTGTAATGATAAGGATTTCAGAAAGAGTCCCACGTTAATACGTTCAAGAAAAAAACAAAATCTCACGTAAAAAAAACTTAGGTAGCTCCCCGTCGCTCAATATCACGTGGTCATCTTATCTCCCCCTCCGTACACAATCTCACCCTCATGCCCTCCCACCGGTCGCCTCCGATCTACGGAACACGCCGCCACCGTCCTCTCGCGTTCATCCTTCCGCTGCTATGATTCTTCGTCTTGCATTGCTGCGGCCGCAAGCCAACACGACTGGCTTTCCTACTCTCCTTGACCCGTCTTCTCTCTCTTCTTGGATCATCTCGAGCC
>NW_021194965.1:0-1353 GCF_002162155.2 Triticum dicoccoides
CTCCCATTGGTAGTTCAAGGCCTCCCCAAACACCGAATTGAGAATTATCTACCCCAAGAAGATAAAACTATGAATCCCATCAGTAGGTCGGGGCCTCCCCGAACACCCCAACATCACTTTCAGTAGGGCTATGTCTCATATGTGTGTATTGCTTTTTTCTACTTGTACTACTTATTATTAGCATTATCTATCTATTATATACTTAAAGCACAATAAGGGGTGCTTTTCGAGACACCATGTTGATCCACATCATCAATAACATTTTGAAATTTGGATTTATTTTAATAGATCACATCTGCTGGACCTGCATAAACGAACCTAAACAAATCGTATGTGTTAGATCTATGTAATTGTACCTACACAAATTATATCAGTTCAATTATCATAGTTGTATTGGACTTATAGTTTAATAGATCACATAGGTTAGATTTACATAAAGTACCTAAATAAGTTGGTTAGATCTACACAATTCTTTTTTTAAGGAGTAAAGACTTTATTTCTTAGAAAATCCATAGGTCATTTACAAGAGCTTGAGAAGTAAAATCAGGCATCATAGAGTCCCAGAACGCAGAACATTTTCCGCTAAAAGAATGCTTCGCTAACACATCAACGACTTCATTTGCTTCTCGGAGAGAGTGGGCATATGACATCTTTGCGAAATCTAGGGCCAGCTACTTGCATTCGAGTACTAGCCACAAAGAACCTACATGGTTGCCTCCTTGCTGATTTGCCTCCACCGTAACATAGCTGTCAGATTCTATCATCAACTTATGACACCTGATTCATCCTGCTAAGTATAATCCATTTCTGATTGTTGTTATCTCTGCCGCATTGACACAACCGATATGTGGAAGGAACCAATTAGGTGCAGTTATAAAGGTACCTTTTCCGTCACGAGCAATCGCACCTGTAGCACCCGAAAGTGATTCATATGAAATGCCACATCTACATTAATTTCAATAACATCACTTCCCGGCTTCTTCCACATATGATCTTGCGTCCTCATAGGCTGCTTTGATGTATGTGCTCTGGTATAATTCATCGCCGGTACTTTGATAGAAACAACTGCTCTGTAATGTTGGATGCCTTGCCACCAAATATACCAAGAAGCTACCATGATCAATTCTGCTATAAGTAATTCGTCCAGGACCGAATGATTCCGGGTCAGGATCTCCATTGCCACAGAACCCGACCGTTCCTCCTCCATTGCATCAGTTATGATTCCATGTAGTCTCAGCTCTGTCCACACATCCATAGCTCAACAGCAGCTAAATAAAGTGTGTTGGATGTCCTCAAGTCCAACGGGACAGATCAGACACAGGGGAATTAGTGGAATATGTACTATCTGATATA
>NW_021194966.1:0-2227 GCF_002162155.2 Triticum dicoccoides
TGATGTATGTTAACAAGGAATGAATCCTACATCATTAAAAAGATTGAACCATACATCATTAAAAAGAGTATACATTTTTTTAATTCATGACGTACAATGGTTGTTGCCACTATACAACACATAGGCTAGAGATCAAATTTCTAATATATGCAGTTGCCTTCTTTTGTAAAACTGAGACAACGATATATTGAGAAACTTCCACCCACTTGGTAATTTAAAGTGCTCCTTTAAGTTTGAGCACATCTTGGTGGTAAGTTTTTGCAATATTAATTCTTCAGAATTATGCACCAGTACTGCATACTACTTGTGCTCGCTCCTCATGTATACTGCATAGCTGTTGTAGTTATCCATAAAGTATTTGAGTGCCAACATTTTTTGCCTTGCCTCTCTTGATTCCTGTCCCTCCCATGGTTTAGAACCCTTGCCATTCTTTTACAAAATCGAAACTTACCCACCTTCTTACCATCTAACATATTCATACAAAAAATATTAATCAACATATTCAGGTGATAAAACACTGGTCAAAAACCGTGATTCATGGGCGTGATAATTATATCACATGATTAAAACTAATACCCTTGAATTTGTTTTCATATTTATATCACGCAATCAAAATACTACTCTTGCATATAACTGCATCAACAGGGCCGGTCCTGAGATTTCAGGGGCCCGGGGCAAAATTATAACCGGGGGCCCTTTATACATTCAAAATTGTGATCATTATGTGCATGTTTAGATAATTTTTTAACACGAATTGTTCTTATTTTTTTATCATGGAGTGCAAAACCAGCTGGTCCACCTAGTTTGAGGATCTAATTATATATATTATAGTTTGGCAAACAAAAAGTAATTTGAACTGCTCGTGGCTAACAGGTAGAATAACTTTATAATTTGCAACACTAAAAGTTAATTTTGCCACCTAATCATATTGAATCGACCATGAATCCTCCAATTAATTTCAGCTTGGCTATCATTATTATTCCATGGATTGTAGACATCCTCTCCCTTTGTCTTTCATCGATTGCCAACACAACCAGATTAATTAGTCAAGAAAGATTGCCCTAAAAAATTAGTCAGAAGGACAACTACGTCCTACTCTTGTCCGCTAATTCACTAGATCTAATAATTCTGCTACTAACTAGTCACATATCAATCTAGCTAGCTCCGTTGGATGCAGGACGATGCTAACCTGATATGTGTAGTTTAAAACTGCCTGCCAGGGCCGGTGTTGTTGCTACTCCTGTCCATGGCGATGAACATGAATTACTCGATCCGCCATTGGAGGAGAAATCATCGGGGGAGGCTGTGTCAGCGGCGGGGTCGCCCTCGGGCTTGCGGGACTAGAGGAGTCGTGCCTGATATGTCGCTAGGGCGATCACTCACGTCTTCATGCGCGGACCTATGTGAGGGAAACAGAAGTTCCACCAATTTAGCGAATCATCGATTTACTTGCCCATGGGCCTGATACAGAGAGCACACGTACGTGGGGGCCCCTCTATTTCGGGGGCCCGGGGCGGCCGCCCCCCCCCCCTCCCCCCGCCTCCCATCGGGGCCGGGCCTGTGCATCAATCATTAATTTTATAGTGCCAAAATGGACTGGCGCAGCAACGCGCGCATTCGACGATCTAGTCCATTCTACAATGGATACCCTTCTAAAATAGCAGGCGCGTAAGTTTCATCTTACGTCAAAGTCTAGTAATTAAATTTTACCATATTTATAGAAATAATCATCCACAAGTATTGTATTGAATCCATATCAATGGATCCATCACTAAATGTATTTTTATCATGTATTGTAGTTGTAGAATCTCTTATCCTTCAACTTGAACAAAGCGAATCAGAAAAACCCATGCAGAAATAAATAAAAAAGAAACAGCCGAAACTGGTCCAGCCCATTTTTTGCACGTATAAGGACATATGAGGCCCGTCACCACTGAAAATTACTGAGGCTGCAGGGGGGTGACAGGGCTATTTCTCGTGCGCTGTGACGTGGCTAACATTTATACATCACGAACCATATTTAAATAATTTATTAAAATTTTAAAATACATGATTAACATTGTCTGAAATATATGTTTTCGTGTCTATTTTTAATACACATTGCACATTTTTTTATCAAACTTTTTTACCATATTTTCGTGGCTAACTTGTTTTTTCAAATTCATGCTTGTGAACATTTTTCTGAATGTGAGTTATTCTTTAATAATGTTCAAACATTTTTATGAAT
>NW_021194967.1:0-1117 GCF_002162155.2 Triticum dicoccoides
AACAAGGCATCACAACATGACTCTACGACACAAGTACTTTATTTAAGGCTCAGAGAACCATACATAACATACACAAGGTACGGGTCTCACGACCCAGCATTCAAGTCATACAGTCATACAAACCAGCAGCGGAAGTAACTTGTCTGAGTACAGACAACTAGAAAGATAAAAGAGGCTTGGAAAGCCTAGCTATACTACGTGGTCCTTCACAAGCTCAGGATCACCACCTGGGCCTTTAGCCTACTCGTTGATGTCAACGTCTACGTAGAACCCATCAGAAGGGGTTGCAGCGTCTTCTGTAAAATGTAAATTATAGCAACATGAGTACAAAGGTACTCAGCAAGACTTACATCAGAACCTACATACATGCATATTATCAAGAAGGGTTGGTGGAGTTATTGCAGCAAGCCAGCTTCGACTCTTGGCTAGGCTAACCTACGAGACTCCAACTTGAAATGGTTTTGCGCACACGAGTCCATTACTCACCACTTCAATACACTACCGAGGATCCACCTCCGTCTCCCTACGGAAGAGCCATCCTCGGCACTCACACTTATCTTGAGGCTTTTAGCAGTTTCCATTTACTTGTCTATGAACTGTATAGGTAACCAAGTAGTCCTTTACCGCGGACGCGGCTATTCGAATAGATCATGATAACCCTGCAGGGGTGTACTTCTTCATACACGCTCTCACCTCTTACCGTCGTTTACACGACATGTACTCGGCAACCTTCAAGCGGAAGCCCAACGTGGGTGTCGGCCACGACCTACCTAATCACCTAAGCCTCCAGTCCAGGTTTATCGCCTATCCAGGTTCCATCCGCAGGGAGTCCGGCCGAGGTTTCCCATACGGCCCCGAACGATGTGAACAGGGTTCCCGAGATACCTAACGGGTATTCGGTACACCGTGCCACGTACCTACCGCATCACAGCCCACCCCTACGGTCAGCGCTGTCCACGACCTCCAGTAGGCTACAAACACCAGAAACTACTTGCAACTCCTGGACGGAGAACTAGGGTGAATAAGAAGCCGAGAGGGTCCATTGGTTTCGGGCCCAATGCATGGTAGTAGCTGATTCTTAAATCACACATACAGATCTCAGTGCTTAAGGTCGGCT
>NW_021194968.1:0-599 GCF_002162155.2 Triticum dicoccoides
GCCGAGCACCCCTCCAGTCCACCGGCCGCCGCCGCTGACCCCCCGCACCCTCGATTCCCCTACTCAACCGCCGCCGCCGACCCCCCGCACCCCGCACACCGTCTTATAAAAAAAATTAGTATCAAACAGCTTTTTAAATGCTACTGTCTTATAAAAAAAATATTACTGTTATTATTTAAACAAGTTTGAACATATTTAAACATAAATAAGTATCAAACAGCTTTTTAAATGCTAAAAAAAATTGTGGAGCCTAGGAGTCGAACCCAAGACCTCCTGGTGTGAGAACTGGCTGCTGACCAGTCGAGCTAGTAGAGTGGGCTTGACATAGATAGGTTCTGGTACTACATAACCTTTTGGCTCAAGCTGAAATAAAAAAAAATACTAATGGCGCACCACGGTGAGGTGCGCCATTAGTATGGACATGCTAATGGCGCACCACGGTGAGGTGCGCCATTAGTATTGTGGCCCCCCTTCGCCCGATCCCCCCTTCGCCCGATCCCCCTTCGCCCGATCCCCCTCGCCAGTTCTCTCTCTCTCGATCCACCGCCGCCGCCGCCGCTGCCCTCGCCCTCGCCCTCGCCCTCTCCCTCCCTCGCCCT
>NW_021194969.1:0-1204 GCF_002162155.2 Triticum dicoccoides
TCACTTCAAACATTACTATGTACAAATTCATCTGAGTGAATTGTTCCAGCTTTTCAATCTGCGCGAGCTCGACAAATCTATCATCAGTTGCTACGTTCTGTAAGTGATTTATTTCTACCCCATCTCGTTCATATTGCCTGCACTATATATATGTCCTAACTATATTGTTGTGTCCGCTATTATACATGCAGAATGAAGATTAAGGAATGCAGAGTAAGGAACATCCATGATGTTGGGTTCATTGACCCACACATCGTTAATGGATATGTGTTGGAGCATCACCCCGCCGACATGGAGGCAGACCTGTGGCAGTTTCTTACAAAGCAGGAACTCAAAAGTGATATTCTATTTCCTTACCATTTTGGGTGAGTGTTTCTGTCTTGAGCACATTCTCTTTTGTTTACTCCATGCATGGTATGTGGCCGGCTAATCAATGAGTTATGCATGACATACTGTGCATGTATCGTTTCCGCAGGTTCCACTGGATTCTGCTAGTAATTAAAGTTGAAACCTCAGAATGTCTCGTCCACGACTCTCTGAATAAGGATCCAAAGCTTTGGGGCGGCATGAGAAGAATGCTGCAGAAGTAATTATTTTCATTCATTTGCGCTCTATATCGATCGGCCTATTTCGTTCATTTCCTAATATCAAGTAACTAATAACTCTCTTGTTCATTTAATTTTCTTTGCCTCGTAGGGTTTGGAGACGGTTCGTAGATACAAAGGTCGGTGAATTCAAAAAAGATCTAGAATTCAAAAGGTCAAAGGCTAAGAATGGTGAGGACATTCAGCCAGCGGGGACCAATCTATGTGCATACTATGTCTGTGAGATGATCCGGAGATACACCTCTGAGCGGCGGGTTCCGAGTGATACCAATGCTCAGAGGAATAACCTCCGGATGATGCTTAGTCCAGAAGCTCGCTTCCGACCACTTCAAGAGGAACTAGCTGGATGGTTCAGGAGGGAAGTCCTCCATCCTAAAGGAGAACACCATTACGAGGACGTAGAACTTTATATGCATTAAATTATGTATGGAAACTTGTTCAAAATTGTATATGGTCATCCGATGATATTGAATATATATTGTATATTCCTCTTGAATTCTTTTTGGTTCTAATTTCAAATTTGTTTGAAATTGTACATTCATATGCATGTATGTAGTACCGTAGAATATGTGAAACTCCTTCAAAATTAAAATAAAGCA
>NW_021194970.1:0-917 GCF_002162155.2 Triticum dicoccoides
GGCGCCGGCCCGCGCCCGCGCTGGCTGCCGTGGCCTCGCCGCCGCCGGGCATAGCCCTGGCCGGCCTCGCCTCCCCTCGCGTGGTGGGCGCCTTGGGTGCGCCCCGTACCCACACACCCGTAACCGCCCGCACACTCACGGGGCTCCGCCCCAGCAACCACGCCCAAACCCGATAGGCCCCTCTGGGCCAATGACAAACGGGGCCCACGCCCGTGAGAACAAAAAAAAGTAGAAGGAAAATTTAAAATAAATAAATAAATAAAATAAGTAAAATATTAATTAATTAATTAAAGAATTAATTAACTTAGTTAGTCCTGATTAGTTAACCTAATTAATTGTAGTTAATAAACCTAATCATTTTAGTTAGACTAACTAAACCTGATTAGTTAGTCTTAGACAATGACAAGCGGGTCCCACCATCAGATTGACCTAGTCAACCCCTGTTAACTGCTGACGTCAGCATGACATCATGCTGATGTCATAGTTCCATTTTCGGATTAAATTAAATAATTAATTAAATTCTAGAAATTAATAAAATCTTTAGAAAATCATATCTCTTAATCCGTAACTCGGATTAAATTATTTTCAACATGAAAGTTGCTCAGAACGACGAGACGAAACCGGATACGCAGCCCGTTCGTCCGCCACACATACCTAACCTATCGAACTCACAACTTTCCCCCTCCGGCTCCTCTGCCCGAAAAACGCGGAACCCCGGGGATACTTTCCCGGATGTTCCCCCCCCCCCTTCACCGGTATCATCACATACCGCGTTAGGGCACGCCTAGCATCACTGTTTGCTTTGTCATGCATCGTCATGCATCTGTTTGCTTAAATATTCATTGTTTCTTCCCCCTCTTCTTCCGCTAGACACCGAGACCGACGCTGCTGCTGCCCAGTTCGACTACGGAGTTGAC
>NW_021194971.1:0-2306 GCF_002162155.2 Triticum dicoccoides
TTCGCTAGGACGAATGGTTCGTCAAGGTAACCAAGATTGTTGAAATCCACCATTGTCATTCCGTATTGCTGGTCCACCTTTACCCCACCTCCTGTTAGCTTGCATTTGCACCGGAACAAAGGGACCTTAAAGGAGGGTCCATAGTCAAGTTCCCATATCTCCTCTATGTAACCATAATATGTGACCTTTTGCCCATTCTCGGTTGCTGCATCAAAGCGGACACCACTGTTTTGGTTGGTGCTCTTTTTATCTTGGGCGATCGTGTAAAATGTATTCCCATTTATCTCGTACCCTTGGAAAGTCGTTATAGTCGAAGATGGTGTCTTGGCCAACATGTACAGCTGATCTACAACATCATTGTCATTCATTAAATGTTTTCTCAACCAACTGCCGAAAGTCTCCATGTGGGCCTTCCTAATCCAGGATTCAGGCTTCCCCGGGTTGTCCGAGCGTAAAATATTCTTGTGTTTCTCAAAGTACGGAGCCACCAAGCTGGAATTGGTCAGTACAGTGTGGTGTGCTTCAGCCAGAGAATGGCCGTCCATACATATCGTTGATTTCCTTCCGATCGTGCCTTTTCCACTTAGTCTCCCCTCGTGCCGCGATCGAGGAAGACCAATCGGCTTAAGGTCAGGAACAAAGTCAACACAAAACTCAATTACCTCCTCATTTCCATAGCCCTTGGTGATGCTTCCTTCTGGCCTAGCACGGTTACGAACATATTTCTTTAATACTCCCATGAACCTCTCGAAGGGGAACATATTGTGTAGAAATACAGGACCGAGAATGAAAATCTCTTCGACTAGGTGAACCAAGAGGTGCGTCATAATATTGAAGAAGGATGGCGGGAACACCAACTCGAAACTGACAAGACATTGGATCACATCGTTCTCTAACCGTGGTAGAACTTCTGGATTGATTACCTTCTGAGAGATTGCATTGAGGAATGCACATAGCTTCACAATGGCTACTCGAACATTTTCCGGCAGGAGCCCCCTCAAAGAAATCGGAAGCAATTGCGTCATAATCACGTGGCAGTCGTGAGACTTCAGGTTTTGGAACTTTTTCTCCGACATGTTTATTATTCCCTTTATATTGGACGAGAATCCAGACGGGACCTTCATACTGCTCAGGCATTCAAAAAAGATGACCTTCTCTTCTTTGGTCAGAGCGTAGCTGGCACGACCTTGAAACCATTCCGGATGCCGGTCATCAGGGTCTTTCAAATGTTGCTGGTCCTGCCGTGCTTCCTTTGTATCATTTGTCTTCCCATACACGCCCAAGAAGCTTAGGAGGTTCGCGCAAATATTCTTCGTAACGTGCATCACGTCGATTGCAGAGCGGACTTCTAGGACTTTCCAATATTCTAGCTCCCAGAATATAGATTTCTTCTTCCACATGGCTGCGTGCCCGTCAGCTCCCTTCGGAACTGATTGTCCGCCAGGACCCTTTCCAAAGATGACTTTCAAATCCTTGACCATATCAAATACCTCAGCACCACTGCGTTCCGCAGGCTTCGGCCGGTGATCTGCCTTGCCGTTGTAATGCTTGCCTTTCTTTCTTACTGGATGAATTTTCGGAAGAAATCGACGATGCCCAAGGTACACGTTCTTCTTACAATTTGGCAAATGTACACTTTCAGTCTCATGTAAGCAGTGCGTGCATGCATTGTATCCCTTATTTGACAGTCCCGAAAGGTTACTAAGAGCAGGCCAATCGTTGATGGTTACGAAAAGCAACGCTCGTAGGTTAAATTCCTCTTTTTTGTGCTCATTCCACACACGGACACCAGGTCTGCCCCACAGCTGTAAAAGTTCATCAACTAATGGCCTTAGGTACACATCTATGTCGTTGCCGGGTTGCTTCGGACCTTGGATGAGCACTGGCATCATAATGAACTTCCGCTTCATGCACAACCAAGGAGGAAGGTTGTAGATGCATAGAGTCACGGGCCAGGTGCTATGGCTGGAGCTCTGCTCGCCAAAAGGATTCATGCCATCTGTACTTAGACCAAATCTTATGTTCCTTGCGCCAGCTGCAAAATCTTTGAACTCTCTGTCGATCTTTCTCCATTGCGTTCCATCTGCGGTGTGTCTCAACTCCCCGTCCGACTTACGGTCCTCTTTGTGCCATCGCAACAACTTGGCATGCTCTTTGTTCCTGAACAGACGTTTCAACCGTGGTATTATAGGAGCATACCACATCACCTTGGCGGGAACCCTCTTCCTGGGTTTCTCGCCCTCAACATCGTCACCACGGTCATCGCCTCTGATCTTATAACGCAATGCAGTGCATACCGGGCATTC
>NW_021194972.1:0-1379 GCF_002162155.2 Triticum dicoccoides
TTTCTCAAATTCATGGCGGCAACTTACACCTAATGCACGTGAACTTGGAGAAAGTCACTTCTTTCATCCAAGCATAAGCTTCATGAACGGAACACGAAGGCATTGCTTACAAGGTTTTCAACACTAGGTTGATGTTCAACATGAATCATGGGGGAGACAAAAATGCTGCTGATGGGCTCAACAACAACTCATCAGAATTTTCCATATTACTGGACTTCCACCATCATGTGAACACGATGATAGCAATGGTCAGACCAAAAGATGTAATGGTGTATGCTCGAGGGATCAACCACGAGTAAGACAACATTACGAAAATCGTTGTTTCTGATTTGACTTGACGATAGCCCATACTCAAGTCAAAGTCTTGACAAGGCAATAGATCCAACAACTGATCACGAAGACCAATCAATGGAGATATCATCTTTCTTCAACACACACACACGCATAAAAGATATCCCTTAACATGAACTAAGTCAGACAAGCTTTTATCTTCCAACTCTCCAAGTTGTTGTTTAGATTAACCAACTAGCTCAAGGAATCCGACACAGATTCATGGAGAAAGGGTCGCTTACAAGAAACCCCCCCTGTGGACCGCCTTTTCAGTATTTAAAGAAATAAAAAAATGATAAAAATGTCAACAAAATAATAGAAAATAAGTTTGCCATGTCATATGTGGTCTAGTTGTTGGGAAAATTTACAAATATAAATTTCGACTTTATTTGCAAAATATCTCTGGAAATTTGTAAAATGGGCATAACTTTTGCATACGAACTCGGATTAAAAAGTTTTATATATGAAAAATCATCTACTCGAAAAGTTACATCCGAATTTAACTGGGGGAACCCCATTAAACATTTTCAAAATCCCCAAAAACCTAACACAAAAAAAGTTACGGGGCTTTCAAGATCTAGAGGCAAAAAAATTCAAAAAAAAGGTTTGGGATACTTCGTACGTATGCATGACCGATTTGGGATGATTCCAAGGGAAACAAAACAAACCTTTCTCAAATTCATGGCGGCAACTTACACCTAATGCACGTGAACTTGGAGAAAGTCACTTCTTTCATCCAAGCATAAGCTTCATGAACGGAACACGAAGGCATTGCTTACAAGGTTTTCAAGACTAGGTTGATGTTCAACATGAATCATGGGGGAGACAAAAATGCTGCTGATGGGCTCAACAACAACTCATCAGAATTTTCCATATTACTGGACTTCCACCATCATGTGAACACGATGATAGCAATGGTCAGACCAAAAGATGTAATGGTGTATGCTCGAGGGATCAACCACGAGTAAGACAACATTACGAAAATCGTTGTTTCTGATTTGACTTGACGATAGCCCATACTCAAGTCAAAGTCTTGACAAGGCAATAGA
>NW_021194973.1:0-480 GCF_002162155.2 Triticum dicoccoides
AGTAGAAACAAAATAAAATAAATAAAGCAAGAAAGAAAACAAAAAAAAGTGTTTTCAAATTTGAAAAGTAATGGCACTAACAGAAAGTTTATAATTTTCCTAAAACTAAAAGCAAAAAGAATCAAAAAATAAAGCAAAAAACAAAAGAAAATAAATAATGCAGAAAACAAAACAAAAAAACTGGAAAAAAATAAAAATAGCAACAATAAGTAAAGAAAACAAAAAACAAAAAAATGCCACCTACTGGGCCCACATGGCCTGAATACGACTTGAATCCCTACTTTGGGCCAGGATTCAGGCCCGCAGTAGGCCCAGAAGGCCCATCAGGCAAAGCAGTAACAAGTAGGCCCGTAAGCCTGCAATGGAGAGGAGCTCGAGAGGGGTGCGGCAGTGGGGCTTATAAACCACTGCGCGCCCCTCTCAACTAGCGAGGTGGGACTAAACTTTGGCCCCGACGCGGGCAGCACAGGGGCCTTTGGT
>NW_021194974.1:0-989 GCF_002162155.2 Triticum dicoccoides
CCCCCAAGTGCCCCCGTCCCACCTAACACTGTAGCGTTTGACCACGGGATCTAGCCCTTTGACTTTGCACGGACGGGCTTTGACCAGTGGACCTCCCCACACGGTTGTGTTAGGTCAGCCCATAGGAACACTTTGGAGCAACATCCGAGCCAGACCCACAGCAAGATCCCCTCCGTGTAGACCCCACGCGTCCGTTTCCCCCCTCCAGGTGCCGGTGGCGGCGCCGTCCGTGAGGGGGGGCACACCCCGAACACGCGTGCCGGGCGTTTGCAACCACCACAACACTTCCAGACTTGTGAGAGGCCGCCTACGCAAGATTTGGCGGCATGCTAGCCCCCGGAGGCCGCCGGCCACAGCCGTAGACGCGCAAAGGGCAATCCACGTAGAGGGAAATTTTCGGATACTTCTCCATCACCAAAAATTATGAAAAAATACCATCGTTCCTATAGCACATGTGCCCACGTCATGCAAAAAAACTCATGATTTTATCGCGCTCCGAGTATTTTGTAATATTGACGCCGCATCGTTACCGCAGAACGTCTACTACCGTGTCATCACCGTCCGTGAGGGGGGGCCACGCACCGGAGACGCGTCCCGCCTCTTCGGACATGCCACCACACCACCCCGCATGTATGAGGGCCCGATGCGACACTCCGGTGGCATTGCTACCCCCCAGTGCCCCCGTCCCGCCTAACCCTGTAGCGTTTGACCACGGGATCTAGCCCTTTGACTTTGCACGGACAGGCTTTGACCAGTGGACCTCCCCACCCGGTTGTGTTAGGTCAGCCCATAGGAACACTTTGGAGCAACATCCGGGCCAGATGTTTCCATGGGCCTATGGGCTGACCTTACACAACCGGGTGGATACGTCTACTGCTCAAAGCCCGTCCGTGCAAAGTCAAAGGGGTAGATCCCGTGGTCAAATGCTACAGGGTTAGGCGGGACGGGGGCCCTAGGGGGGTAGCAATGCCACCGGAGCGTCGCACCGG
>NW_021194976.1:0-1150 GCF_002162155.2 Triticum dicoccoides
TTTCTTTGTAAGCTCATTGAGAGGTGCAGCAATGGTGCTGAAATCTCTCACAAAACGCCTATAGAATCCAGCGAGGCCAAGAAAACTCCTCACTTGTGTGACCGTTTTGGGTTGCGGCCAACTCTCAATAGCTTCAATCTTGGCTTTATCAACTTCAATTCCCTGTGGAGTAACAACATAGCCAAGAAAAGATACTCGGTCGGTGCAAAAGGTGCACTTCCCAAGGTTACCAAACAAACGTGCATCACGTAGAGCAATAAAAATAGCACGTAAATGTTCCAAATGTTCTTCCAAAGATCTGCTATAAATCAATATGTCATCAAAGTAAACTACCACAAATCGTCCAATGAAAGCACGTAAAACTTCGTTCATTAATCTCATGAAAGTACTAGGTGCATTAGTTAACCCAAAAGGCATGACTAACCACTCATATAATCTAAACTTAGTGATAGAGGCAAAGGTGTCCCGTCTTTCGATGAGATGATGGATATCGCTTTGGTGGCAGTTGACTTTGACGATCCGACTACGAACGTGCGAGGACGTCGCGCCTTAGCAATCGCTAAACCAACTCCGAGAGGTTATTGACCACGCCGGAGCACGATCAACCTGACCACGAGGGTCTGTTTCCTGCGAGCAAACGAAGAACAAGCAAGAAACTGAGATTGCAATCTGGATATTGCGAATATAAGATGAAAGCTTTATTGATCAAGGTGGGGTTCTGTGACGCCTCTGTCTGGTCGTTGAACACAAACGAAGTACGCGAAGTTGCAGCTATGGCGAACTTTTAATCTAAACAAAACCCAAAGTCTAAACGATGCCCTAAGGGCTGTATATATGGAGGAAGAGGGGGGAATTTCGTGGCCCTTGGTGGAGGGGTCCGAAATCAACCCTATCTCTTGTTTCCCCACACATACGGACTCTAAAAATAGCCTATACTTATGTATTTCGAAATTACATGGGCCTGGCCCAATAATAAGGTGACGCAGCACCTAAAATAGCCTCGGGACGAAATTTATGAAGTGGCATCTTGTATATTTCGTCCAAGGCTTCATGCACCCATTATGGTGGCTTCAAAGTCCTGAAATCATCACTTGTAACTCCGTTCTTGTTCCCCTTGCGCATGCCATCATCTCCATGCTTGTTCTTGCTC
>NW_021194977.1:0-1075 GCF_002162155.2 Triticum dicoccoides
CAATGAGACAACTCACCATGTACTCCTACATGGCCTCTCACCGCTACCTTTACCAAATCGTGTTCACACACTTAGCTCACACACAGTAGGACATGTTCACACACCTCTGATTCATCCCCGATGAATCAGACCTGACTCAACTCTAAGCAGTAGCAGGCATGACAAACAAACATGAATGAGTAGGCACAACAGGGCTCAAACAACTCCTACTCATACTAGTGGGTTTCATCTATTTACTGTGGAATGACAGGTCATGCAAAGGATAAAGGGGTTCAGCTACCGCAGCAAGTAACAGATGAATCGGTGTTGTCCTAATGCATTAAAAGAGAGCAGGAGCGAGAGAGTAGGATTGTATCGGAATGAACAAGGGGGTTTTGCTTGCCTGGCACTTCTGAAGATAACATTGAGTCTTCATCAGTGTCAACGATCACATCATCGGTACACGTCTATCGAGAGGGGACAATTACTGGCAAATACAGAAAAACACGATCAGTGCAATGCACAATATGATGCATGATCATGACATGGCAAAATGAATGTGTTTTGGGCTAATGCAACTAAAACCAGATTAAATGAAGTTGGTTTGTATCCAAGATTCAAATTCAAACTCCATATGTGATTATTCAAATGCCATGTAATTGATTTGTGCTAAACAGCAGCTATAAGTTGTTCTAACATGCATGAAAATTGTACAGATGGATTCCTTGAATTTTTCTGATAATTTTTCATATATAATTTATTTAATTTGGAGTTACGGTTAATTTTCTATGATTTTTAGAAGTTTTAGGCATTTTCTGGAATTAATAAATCATTTAAGAATTATTTAAATTCCAGAAACATTTACTACGTCAGCAGTGCGTCACCGTGACGTCAGCAGGTCAACAGACGCTGCTGCTGGTCAAACCTGACGTGTGGGGGCCACACGTCAGTGACACAGGGCTGTTTCACTCACTGACAGGTGGGACCGGTCAACGTTGACTTGACTAAGTCAAAATCTGACACATGGGGTCCACAGATTAGCACTAATCTAAACAGAAAAATTGAACTAACCTAATTAGGCTCGGGGCCCACATGG
>NW_021194978.1:0-991 GCF_002162155.2 Triticum dicoccoides
GTCTTTCCACAAGACGTGCCACCGGGATTACCGCCTATTCGAGGGATTGAGCATCAAATTGACTTAATTCCCGGTGCTTCACTGCCAAACCGTGCACCATACCGTACCAATCCAGAGGAGACGAAGGAGATTATGCGTCAAGTACAAGAGCTTCTCGACAAAGGTTATATACGCGAATCCCTTAGTCCTTGTGCTGTTCCTATTATTCTAGTGCCGAAAAAGGATGGTACATCACGTATGTGTGTTGATTGTAGAGGCATTAATAATATTACTATTCGTTATCGTCATCCTATTCCTAGGCTAGATGATATGCTTGATGAATTGAGTGGCTCTACAATATTCTCCAAAGTTGATTTGCGTAGTGGATACCATCAAATTCGTATGAAACTGGGAGATGAATGGAAAACAGCATTTAAAACTAAGTTTGGATTATATGAGTGGTTACTCATGCCTTTTGGGTTAACTAATGCGCCTAGTACTTTCATGAGACTAATGAACGAAGTTTTACGTGCTTTCATTGGATGATTTGTGGTAGTCTATTTTGATGATATACTGATTTATAGCAGATCTTTGGAAGAACATTTGGAACATTTACGTGCTGTTTTTATTGCTCTACGTGATGCACGTTTGTTCGGTAACCTTGGGAAGTGCACCTTTTGCACCGACCGAGTATCTTTTCTTGGCTATGTTGTTACTCCACAGGGAATTGAAGTTGACAAAGCCAAGATTGAAGCTATTGAGAGTTGGCCGCAGCCCAAAACGGTCACACAAGTGAGGAGTTTTCTTGGCCTCGCTGGATTCTATAGGCGTTTTGTGAGAGATTTCAGCACCATTGCTGCACCTCTCAACGAGCTTACAAAGAAGGATGTGCCTTTTGTTTGGGGTACCGCACAGGAAGAAGCCTTCACGGTATTGAAAGATAAGTTGACACATGCTCCTTTACTCCAACTTCCTGATTTTAATAAGACTTTTGAGCTTGAATGTGATGCTA
>NW_021194979.1:0-9464 GCF_002162155.2 Triticum dicoccoides
GTCATTTTGGAGGAAAAAAATGCTAAGTATAGGTCATTTTAGAGCTATCCTAGGTTAAATAGGTCATTTTGGAGCTAATTAAGCTTATTATGTAATTTTTGAGCTAGCTAAGCATATTGAGTCATTTTTTAGGGAAACAATGCTAAGTATAGGTCATTTTAGAGCTAGCCTAGGTTAAATAGGTCATTTTGAAGCTAGCTAAGCATATGAAGTCATTTAGGACCTAAAATATGTCATTTCTTAAGCATATTATATCATTTTAGAGCTAGCTAAGCATATTAAGTAATTTTGGAGGAAAAGATGCTAAGTATAGGTCATTTTAGAGCTATCCTAGGTTAAATAGGTCATTTTGAAGCTAGCTAAGCATATTAAGTAATTTTGGAGGAAAAATGCTAAGTATAGGTCATTTTAGAGCTATCCTAGGTTAACTATGTCATTTTAGAGCTAAGTAAGGTTATTATGTCATGTTGGAGCTAGCTAAACATCTGAAGTCATTTAGGAGCTAAACTGTGTCATTTCTTAAGCATATTATGTTATTTTAGAGCTAGTTAAGCATATTAGGTCATTTTGGAGGAAAAAAATGCTAAGTATATGTCATTTTAGAGCTATCCTAGGTTAAATAGGTCATTTTGGAGCTAATTAAGCTTATTATGTAATTTTTGAGCTAGCTAAGCATATTGAGTCATTTTGGTGGAAAAATGCTAACTATAGGTCATTTCAGAGCTAGCCTAGGTTAAATAGGTCATTTTGGAGCTAAGTAAGGTTATTATGTAATTTTTGAGCTAGCTAAGCATATTGAGTCATTTTGGTGGAAAAAATGCTAACTATAGGTCATTTTAGAGCTAGCGTAGGTTAAATAGGTCATTTTGGAGCTAAGTAAGGTTATTATGTCATTTTGGAGCTAACTAAGCATATGAAGTCATTTAGGACCTAAAATATGTCATTTCTTAAGCATATTATATCATTTTAGAGCTAGCTAAGCATATTAAGTCATTTTGAAGGAAAAGATGCTAAGTATAGGTCATTTTAGAGCTATCCTAGGTTAAATATGTCATTTTAGAGCTAAGTAAGGTTATTATGTCATTTTGGAGCTACCTAAGCATGAGAAGTCATTTAGGAGCTAAACTATGTCATTTCTTAAGCATATTATGTCATTTTAGAGCTAGTTAAGCATATTAAGTAATTATGGAGGAAAAGATGCTAACTATAGGTCATTTTAGAGCTATCCTAGGCTAAATAGGTCATTTTGAAGCTAGCTAAGCATATTAAGTCATTTTGGAGGAAAAAATGCTAAGTATAGGTCATTTTAGAGCTATCCTAGGTTAAATAGGTCATTTTGGAGCTAATTAAGCTTATTATGTAATTTTTGAGCTAGCTAAGCATATTGAGTCATTTTGGAGCTAAAAATGCTAAGTATAGGTCATTTTAGAGCTATCCTAGGTTAAATAGGTCATTTTGGAGCTAAGTAAGGTTATTATGTCATTTTGGAGCTAGCTAAGCATATGAAGTCATTTAGGAGCTAAAATATGTCATTTCTTAAGCATATTATGTCATTTTAGAGCTAGTTAAGCATATTAAGTCATTTTGGAGTTAAAGATGCTAAGTATAGGTCATTTTAGATCTATCCTAGGTTAAATAGGTCATTTTGAAGCTAGCTAAGCATATTAAGTCATTTTGGAGGAAAAAAATGCTAAGTATAGGTCATTTTAGAGCTATCCTAGGTTAAATAGGTCATTTTGGAGCTAATTAAGCTTATTATGTAATTTTTGAGCTAGCTAAGCATATTGAGTCATTTTGGAGGGAAAAAATGCTAAGTATAGGTCATTTTAGAGCTAGCCTAGGTTAAATAGGTCATTTTGAAGCTAGCTAAGCATATGAGGTCATTTAGGACCAAAAATATGTCATTTCTTAAGCATATTATATCATTTTAGAGCTAGCTAAGCATATTAAGTCATTTTGGAGGAAAAGATGCTAAGTATAAGCCATTTTAGAGCTGTCCTAGGTTAAATATGTCATTTTAGAGCTAAGTAGGGTTATTATGTCATGTTGGAGCTAGCTAAGCATGTGAAGTCATTTAGGAGCTAAACTGTGTCATTTCTTAAGCATATTATGTCATTTTATAGCTAGTTAAGCATATTAAGTAATTTTGGAGGAAAAGATGCTAAGTATAGGTCATTTTAGAGCTATCCTAGGTTAAATGTGTCATTTTCGAGCTAAGTAAGGTTATTATGTCATTTTGGAGCTATCCTAGGTTAAATAGGTCATTTTGAAGCTAGCTAAGCATATTAAGTCATTTTGGAGGAAAAAAATGCTAAGTATAGGTCATTTTAGACCTATCCTAGGTTAAATAGGTCATTTTGGAGCTAATTAAGCTTATTATGTAATTTTTGAGCTAGCTAAGCATATTGAGTCATTTTGGAGGAAACAATGCTAAGTATAGGTCATTTTAGAGCTATCCTAGGTTAAATAGGTCATTTTAGAGCTAAGTAAGGTTATTATGTCATTTTGGAGCTAGCTAAGCATGTGAAGTCATTTAGGAGCTAAACTATGTCATTTCTTAAGCATATTATGTCATTTTAGAGCTAGTTAAGCATATTAAGTCATTTTGGAGGAAAAGATGCTAAGTATAGGTCATTTTAGAGCTATCCTAGGTTAAATAGGTCATTTTCAAGCTAGCTAAGCATATTAAGTCATTTTGGAGGAAAAAATGCTAAGTATAGGTAATTTTAGAGCTATCCTAGGTTAAATAGGTCATTTTGGAGCTAATTAAGCTTATTATGTAATTTTTGAGCTAGCTAAGCATATTGAGTCATTTTGGTGGAAAAATGCTAACTATAGGTCATTTCAGAGCTAGCCTAGGTTAAATAGGTCATTTTGGAGCTAAGTAAGGTTATTATGTAATTTTTGAGCTAGCTAAGCATATTGAGTCATTTTGGTGGAAAAAATGCTAACTATAGGTCATTTTAGAGCTAGCCTAGGTTAAATAGGTCATTTTGGAGCTAAGTAAGGTTATTATGTCATTTTGGAGCTAACTAAGCATATGAAGTCATTTAGGACCTAAAATATGTCATTTCTTAAGCATATTATATCATTTTAGAGCTAGCTAAGCATATTAAGTCATTTTGAAGGAAAAGATGCTAAGTATAGGTCATTTTAGAGCTATCCTAGGTTAAATATGTCATTTTAGAGCTAAGTAAGGTTATTATGTCATTTTGGAGCTACCTAAGCATGAGAAGTCATTTAGGAGCTAAACTATGTCATTTCTTAAGCATATTATGTCATTTTTAGAGCTAGTTAAGCATATTAAGTAATTATGGAGGAAAAGATGCTAACTATAGGTCATTTTAGAGCTATCCTAGGCTAAATAGGTCATTTTGAAGCTAGCTAAGCATATTAAGTCATTTTGGAGGAAAAAATGCTAAGTATAGGTCATTTTAGAGCTATCCTAGGTTAAATAGGTCATTTTGGAGCTAATTAAGCTTATTATGTAATTTTTGAGCTAGCTAAGCATATTGAGTCATTTTGGAGCTAAAAATGCTAAGTATAGGTCATTTTAGAGCTATCCTAGGTTAAATAGGTCATTTTGGAGCTAAGTAAGGTTATTATGTCATTTTGGAGCTAGCTAAGCATATGAAGTCATTTAGGAGCTAAAATATGTCATTTCTTAAGCATATTATGTCATTTTAGAGCTAGTTAAGCATATTAAGTCATTTTGGAGGAAAAGATGCTAAGTATAGGTCATTTTAGAGCTATCCTAGGTTAAATAGGTCATTTTAGAGCTAAGTAAGGTTATTATGTCATTTTGGAGCTAGCTAAGCATGTGAAGTCATTTAGGAGCTAAACTATGTCATTTCTTAAGCATATTATGTCATTTTAGAGCTAGTTAAGCATATTAAGTCATTTTGGAGGAAAAGATGCTAAGTATAGGTCATTTTAGAGCTATCCTAGGTTAAATAGGTCATTTTCAAGCTAGCTAAGCATATTAAGTCATTTTGGAGGAAAAAATGCCAAGTATAGGTCATTTTAGAGCTATCCTAGGTTAAATAGGTCATTTTGGAGCTAATTAAGCTTATTATGTAATTTTTGAGCTAGCTAAGCATATTGAGTCATTTTGGTGGAAAAATGCTAACTATAGGTCATTTCAGAGCTAGCCTAGGTTAAATAGGTCATTTTGGAGCTAAGTAAGGTTATTATGTAATTTTTGAGCTAGCTAAACATATTGAGTCATTTTGGTGGAAAAAATGCTAACTATAGGTCATTTTAGAGCTAGCCTAGGTTAAATAGGTCATTTTGGAGCTAAGTAAGGTTATTATGTCATTTTGGAGCTAACTAAGCATATGAAGTTATTTAGGACCTAAAATATGTCATTTCTTAAGCATATTATATCATTTTAGAGCTAGCTAAGCATATTAAGTCATTTTGAAGGAAAAGATGCTAAGTATAGGTCATTTTAGAGCTATCCTAGGTTAAATATGTCATTTTAGAGCTAAGTAAGGTTATTATGTCATTTTGGAGCTACCTAAGCATGAGAAGTCATTTAGGAGCTAAACTATGTCATTTCTTAAGCATATTATGTCATTTTAGAGCTAGTTAAGCATATTAAGTAATTATGGAGGAAAAGATGCTAACTATAGGTCATTTTAGAGCTATCCTAGGCTAAATAGGTCATTTTGAAGCTAGCTAAGCATATTAAGTCATTTTGGAGGAAAAAATGCTAAGTATAGGTCATTTTAGAGCTATCCTAGGTTAAATAGGTCATTTTGGAGCTAATTAAGCTTATTATGTAATTTTTGAGCTAGCTAAGCATATTGAGTCATTTTGGAGCTAAAAATGCTAAGTATAGGTCATTTTAGAGCTATCCTAGGTTAAATAGGTCATTTTGGAGCTAAGTAAGGTTATTATGTCATTTTGGAGCTAGCTAAGCATATGAAGTCATTTAGGAGCTAAAATATGTCATTTCTTAAGCATATTATGTCATTTTAGAGCTAGTTAAGCATATTAAGTCATTTTGGAGGAAAAGATGCTAAGTATAGGTCATTTTAGATCTATCCTAGGTTAAATAGGTCATTTTGAAGCTAGATAAGCATATTAAGTCATTTTGGAGGAAAAAAATGCTAAGTATAGGTCATTTTAGAGCTATCCTAGGTTAAATAGGTCATTTTGGAGCTAATTACGCTTATTATGTAATTTTTGAGCTAGCTAAGCATATTGAGTCATTTTTTAGGGAAACAATGCTAAGTATAGGTCATTTTAGAGCTAGCCTAGGTTAAATAGGTCATTTTGAAGCTAGCTAAGCATATGAAGTCATTTTGGAGGAAAAGATGCTAAGTATAAGTCATTTTAGAGCTATCCTAGGTTAAATATGTCATTTTAGAGCTAAGTAAGGTTATTATGTCATGTTGGAGCTAGCTAAGCATCTGAAGTCATTTAGGAGCTAAACTGTGTCATTTCTTAAGCATATTATGTCATTTTAGAGCTAGTTAAGCATATTAAGTAATTTTGGAGGAAAAGATGCTAAGTATAGGTCATTTTAGAGCTATCCTAGGTTAAATGTGTCATTTTAGAGCTAAGTAAGATTATTATGTCATTTTGGAGCTATCCTAGGTTAAATAGGTCATTTTGAAGCTAGCTAAGCATATTAAGTCATTTTGGAGGAAAAAAAATGCTAGGTATAGGTCATTTTAGACCTATCCTAGGTTAAATAGGTCATTTTGGAGTTAATTAAGCTTATTATGTAATTTTTGAGCTAGCTAAGCATATTGAGTCATTTTGGAGGAAACAATGCTAAGTATAGGTCATTTTAGAGCTATCCTAGGTTAAATAGGTCATTTTAGAGCTAAGTAAGGTTATTATGTCATTTTGGAGCTAGCTAAGCATGTGAAGTCATTTAGGAGCTAAACTATGTCATTTCTTAAGCATATTATGTCATTTTAGAGCTAGTTAAGCATATTAAGTCATTTTGGAGGAAAAGATGCTAAGTATAGGTCATTTTAGAGCTATCCTAGGTTAAATAGGTCATTTTCAAGCTAGCTAAGCATATTAAGTCATTTTGGATGAAAAAATGCTAAGTATAGGTCATTTTAGACCTATCCTAGGTTAAATAGGTCATTTTGGAGCTAATTAAGCTTATTATGTAATTTTTGAGCTAGCTAAGCATATTGAGTCATTTTGGAGGAAACGATGCTAAGTATAGGTCATTTTAGAGCTATCCTAGGTTACATAGGTCATTTTAGAGCTAAGTAAGGTTATTATGTCATTTTGGAGCTTGCTAAGCATGTGAAGTCATTTAGGAGCTAAAATATGTCATTTCTTAAGCATATTATGACATTTTAGAGCTAGTTAAGCAGATTAAGTAATTTTGGAGGAAAAGATGCTAAGTATAGGTCATTTTAGAGCTATCCTAGATTAAATGTGTCATTTTAGAGCTAAGTAAGGTTATTATGTCATTTTCGAGCTAGCTAAGCATGTGAAGCCATTTAGGAGCTAAACTATGTCATTTCTTAAGCATATTATGTCATTTTAGAGCTAGTTAAGCACATTAAGTATTTTTGGAGGAAAAGATGCTAAGTATAGGTCATTTTAGAGCTATCCTAGGTTAAATAGGTCATTTTGAAGCTAGCTAAGCATATTAAGTAATTTTGGACGAAAAAATGCTAAGTATAGGTCATTTTATAGCTATCCTAGGTTAAATAGGTCATTTTCGAGCTAATTAAGCTTATTATCTAATTTTTGAGCTAGCTAGGCATATTGAGTCATTTTGGAGCAAAAAAATGCTAAGTATAGGTCATTTTAGAGCTATCCTAGGTTAAGTAGCTCATTTTGGAGCTAATTAAGCTTATTATGTCATTTTGGAGCTAGCTAAGCATATGAAGTCATTTAGGAGCTAAAATATGTCATTTCTTAAGCATATTATGTCATTTTGGAGCTAGTTAAGCATATTAAGTCATTTTGGAGGAAAAGATGCTAAGTATAGGTCATTTTAGATCTATCCTAGGTTAAATAGGTCATTTTGAAGCTAGCTAAGCATATTAAGTCATTTTGGAGGGAAAAAATGCTAAGTATAGGTCATTTTAGAGCTATCCTAGGTTAAATAGGTCATTTTGGAGCTAATTAAGCTTATTATGTAATTTTTGAGCTAGCTAAGCATATTGAATCATTTTTTAGGGAAAAAATGCTAAGTATAGGTCATTTTAGAGCTAGCCTAGGTTAAATAGGTCATTTTGAAGCTAGCTAAGCATATGAAGTCATTTAGGACCTAAAATATGTCATTTCTTAAGCATATTATATCATTTTAGAGCTAGCTAAGCATATTAAGTCATTTTGGAGGAAAAGATGCTAAGTATAAGTCATTTTAGAGCTATCCTAGGTTAAATATGTCATTTTAGAGCTAAGTAAGGTTATTATGTCATGTTGGAGCTAGCTAAGCATATTGAGTCATTTTGGAGGAAACAATGCTAAGTATAGGTCATTTTAGAGCTATCCTAGGTTAAATAGGTCATTTTAGAGCTAAGTAAGGTTATTATGTCATTTTGGAGCTAGCTAAGCATGTGAAGTCATGTAGGAGCTAAACTATGTCATTTCTTAAGCATATTATGTCATTTTAGAGCTAGTTAAGCATATTAAGTCATTTTGGAGGAAAAGATGCTAAGTATAGGTCATTTTAGAGCTATCCTAGGTTAAATGTGTCACTTTAGAGCTAAGTAAGGTTATTATGTCATTTTCGAGCTAGCTAAGCATGTGAAGCCATTTAGGAGCTAAACTATGTCATTTCTTAAGCATATTATGTCATTTTAGAGCTAGTTAAGCACATTAAGTATTTTTGGAGGAAAAGATGCTAAGTATAGGTCATTTTAGAGCTATCCTAGGTTAAATAGGCATTTTGAAGCTAGCTAAGCATATTAAGTAATTTTGGAGGAAAAATGCTAAGTATAGGTCATTTTATAGCTATCCTAGGTTAAATAGGTCATTTTCGAGCTAATTAAGCTTATTATGTAATTTTTGAGCTAGCTAAGCATATTGAGTCATTTTGGAGCAAAAAAATGCTAAGTATAGGTCATTTTAGAGCTATCCTAGGTTAAGTAGGTCATTTTGGAGCTAATTAAGCATATGAAGTCATTTAGGACCTAAAATATGTCATTTCTTAAGTATATTATATCATTTTAGAGCTAGCTAAGCATATTAAGTCATTTTGGAGGAAAAGATGCTAAGTATAGGTCATTTTAGAGCTATCCTAGGTTAAATATGTCATTTTAGAGATAAGTAAGGTTATTTTGTCATTTTGGAGCTAGCTAAGCATGTGAAGTCATTTAGGAGCTAAACTATGTCATTTCTTAAGCATATTATGTCATTTTAGAGCTAGTTAAGCATATTAAGTAATTTTGGAGGAAAAGATGCTAAGTATAGGTCATTTTAGAGCTATCCTAGGTTAAATAGGTCATTTTGAAACTAGCTAAGCAGAGTAAGTCATTTTGGAGGAAAAAAATGCTAAGTATAGGTCATTTTAGAGATATCCTAGGTTAAATAGGTCATTTTGGAGCTAATTAAGCTTATTATGTAATTTTTGAGCTAGCTAAGCATATTGAGTCATTTTGGTGGAAAAATGCTAACTATAGGTCATTTCAGAGCTAGCCTAGGTTAAATAGGTCATTTTGGAGCTAAGTAAGGTTATTATGCAATTTTTGAGCTAGCTAAGCATATTGAGTCATTTTGGTGGAAAAAATGCTAACTATAGGTCATTTTAGAGCTAGCCTAGGTTAAATAGGTCATTTTGGAGTTAAGTAAGGTTATTATGTCATTTTGGAGCTAACTAAGCATATGATGTCATTTAGGACCTAAAATATGTCATTTCTTAAGCATATTATATCATTTTAGAGCTAGCTAAGCAAATTAAGTCATTTTTAAGGAAAAGATGCTAAGTATAGGTCATTTTAGAGCTATCCTAGGTTAAATATGTCATTTTAGAGCTAAGTAAGGTTATTATGTCATTTTGGAGCTACCTAAGCATGAGATGTCATTTAGGAGCTAAACTATGTCATTTCTTAAGCATATTATGTCATTTTTAGAGCTAGTTAAGCATATTAAGTAATTATGGAGGAACAGATGCTAACTATAGGTCATTTTAGAGCTATCCTAGGCTAAATAGGTCATTTTGAAGCTAGCTAAGCATATTAAGTCATTTTGGAGGTAAAAATGCTAAGTATAGGTCATTTTAGAGCTATCCTAGGTTAAATAGGTCATTTTGGAGCTAATTAAGCTTATTATGTAATTTTTGAGCTAGCTAAGCATATTGAGTCATTTTGGAGCTAAAAAATGCTAAGTATAGGTCATTTTAGAGCTATCCTAGGTTAAATAGGTCATTTTGGAGCTAAGTAAGGTTATTATGTCATTTTGGAGCTAGCTAAGCATATGAAGTCCTTTGGGAGCTAAAATATGTCATTTCTTAAGCATATTATGTCATTTTAGAG
>NW_021194979.1:10420-14632 GCF_002162155.2 Triticum dicoccoides
GTCATTTTAGAGCTATCCTAGGTTAAATAGGTCATTTTGGAGCTAATTAAGCTTATTATGTAATTTTTGAGCTAGCTAAGCATATTGAGTCATTTTTTAGGGAAACAATGCTAAGTATAGGTCATTTTAGAGCTAGCCTAGGTTAAATAGGTCATTTTGAAGCTAGCTAAGCATATGAAGTCATTTAGGACCTAAAATATGTCATTTCTTAAGCATATTATATCATTTTAGAGCTAGCTAAGCATATTAAGTCATTTTGGAGGAAAAGATGCTAAGTATAAGTCATTTTAGAGCTATCCTAGGTTAACTATGTCATTTTAGAGCTAAGTAAGGTTATTATGTCATGTTGGAGCTAGCTAAACATCTGAAGTCATTTAGGAGCTAAACTGTGTCATTTCTTAAGCATATTATGTTATTTTAGAGCTAGTTAAGCATATTAAGTCATTTTGGAGGAAAAAAATGCTAAGTATATGTCATTTTAGAGCTATCCTAGGTTAAATAGGTCATTTTGGAGCTAATTAAGCTTATTATGTAATTTTTGAGCTAGCTAAGCATATTGAGTCATTTTGGTGGAAAAATGCTAACTATAGGTCATTTCAGAGCTAGCCTAGGTTAAATAGGTCATTTTGGAGCTAAGTAAGGTTATTATGTAATTTTTGAGCTAGCTAAGCATATTGAGTCATTTTGGTGGAAAAAATGCTAACTATAGGTCATTTTAGAGCTAGCCTAGGTTAAATAGGTCATTTTGGAGCTAAGTAAGGTTATTATGTCATTTTGGAGCTATCCTAGGTTAAATAGGTCATTTTGAAGATAGCTAAGCATATTAAGTCATTTTGGAGGAAAAAAATGCTAGGTATAGGTCATTTTAGACCTATCCTAGGTTAAATAGGTCATTTTGGAGTTAATTAAGCTTATTATGTAATTTTTGAGCTAGCTAAGCATATTGAGTCATTTTGGAGGAAACAATGCTAAGTATAGGTCATTTTAGAGCTATCCTAGGTTAAATAGGTCATTTTAGAGCTAAGTAAGGTTATTATGTCCTTTTGGAGCTAGCTAAGCATGTGAAGTCATTTAGGAGCTAAACTATGTCATTTCTTAAGCATATTATGTCATTTTAGAGCTAGTTAAGCATATTAAGTCATTTTGGAGGAAAAGATGCTAAGTATAGGTCATTTTAGAGCTATCCTAGGTTAAATAGGTCATTTTCAAGCTAGCTAAGCATATTAAGTCATTTTGGATGAAAAAATGCTAAGTATAGGTCATTTTAGACCTATCCTAGGTTAAATAGGTCATTTTGGAGCTAATTAAGCTTATTATGTAATTTTTGAGCTAGCTAAGCATATTGAGTCATTTTGGAGGAAACGATGCTAAGTATAGGTCATTTTAGAGCTATCCTAGGTTACATAGGTCATTTTAGAGCTAAGTAAGGTTATTATGTCATTTTGGAGCTTGCTAAGCATGTGAAGTCATTTAGGAGCTAAAATATGTCATTTCTTAAGCATATTATGACATTTTAGAGCTAGTTAAGCAGATTAAGTAATTTTGGAGGAAAAGATGCTAAGTATAGGTCATTTTAGAGCTATCCTAGATTAAATGTGTCATTTTAGAGCTAAGTAAGGTTATTATGTCATTTTCGAGCTAGCTAAGCATGTGAAGCCATTTAGGAGCTAAACTATGTCATTTCTTAAGCATATTATGTCATTTTAGAGCTAGTTAAGCACATTAAGTATTTTTGGAGGAAAAGATGCTAAGTATAGGTCATTTTAGAGCTATCCTAGGTTAAATAGGTCATTTTGAAGCTAGCTAAGCATATTAAGTAATTTTGGACGAAAAAATGCTAAGTATAGGTCATTTTATAGCTATCCTAGGTTAAATAGGTCATTTTCGAGCTAATTAAGCTTATTATCTAATTTTTGAGCTAGCTAGGCATATTGAGTCATTTTGGAGCAAAAAAATGCTAAGTATAGGTCATTTTAGAGCTATCCTAGGTTAAGTAGCTCATTTTGGAGCTAATTAAGCTTATTATGTCATTTTGGAGCTAGCTAAGCATATGAAGTCATTTAGGAGCTAAAATATGTCATTTCTTAAGCATATTATGTCATTTTGGAGCTAGTTAAGCATATTGAGTCATTTTGGTGGAAAAATGCTAACTATAGGTCATTTCAGAGCTAGCCTAGGTGAAATAGGTCATTTTGGAGCTAAGTAAGGTTATTATGTAATTTTTGAGCTAGCTAAGCATATTGAGTCATTTTGGTGGAAAAAATGCTAACTATAGGTCATTTTAGAGCTAGCCTAGGTTAAATAGGTCATTTTGGAGCTAAGTAAGGTTATTATGTCATTTTGGAGCTAACTAAGCATATGAAGTCATTTAGGACCTAAAATATGTCATTTCTTAAGCATATTATATCATTTTAGAGCTAGCTAAGCATATTAAGTCATTTTGAAGGAAAAGATGCTAAGTATAGGTCATTTTAGAGCTATCCTAGGTTAAATATGTCATTTTAGAGCTAAGTAAGGTTATTATGTCATTTTGGAGCTACCTAAGCATGAGAAGTCATTTAGGAGCTAAACTATGTCATTTCTTAAGCATATTATGTCATTTTAGAGCTAGTTAAGCATATTAAGTAATTATGGAGGAAAAGATGCTAACTATAGGTCATTTTAGAGCTATCCTAGGCTAAATAGGTCATTTTGAAGCTAGCTAAGCATATTAAGTCATTTTGGAGGAAAAAATGCTAACTATAGGTCATTTTAGAGCTATCCTAGGTTAAATAGGTCATTTTGGAGCTAATTAAGCTTATTATGTAATTTTTGAGCTAGCTAAGCATATTGAGTCATTTTGGAGCTAAAAATGCTAAGTATAGGTCATTTTAGAGCTATCCTAGGTTAAATAGGTCATTTTGGAGCTAAGTAAGGTTATTATGTCATTTTGGAGCTAGCTAAGCATATGAAGTCATTTAGGAGCTAAAATATGTCATTTCTTAAGCATATTATGTCATTTTAGAGCTAGTTAAGCATATTAAGTCATTTTGGAGGAAAAGATGCTAAGTATAGGTCATTTTAGATCTATCCTAGGTTAAATAGGTCATTTTGAAGCTAGTTAAGCATATTAAGTCATTTTGGAGGAAAAAAATGCTAAGTATAGGTCATTTTAGAGCTATCCTAGGTTAAATAGGTCATTTTGGAGCTAATTAAGCTTATTATGTAATTTTTGAGCTAGCTAAGCATATTGAGTCATTTTTTAGGGAAACAATGCTAAGTATAGGTCATTTTAGAGCTAGCCTAGGTTAAATAGGTCATTTTGAAGCTAGCTAAGCATATGAAGTCATTTAGGACCTAAAATATGTCATTTCTTAAGCATATTATATCATTTTAGAGCTAGCTAAGCATATTAAGTCATTTTGGAGGAAAAGATGCTAAGTATAAGTCATTTTAGAGCTATCCTAGGTTAACTATGTCATTTTAGAGCTAAGTAAGGTTATTATGTCATGTTGGAGCTAGCTAAACATCTGAAGTCATTTATGAGCTAAACTGTGTCATTTCTTAAGCATATTATGTTATTTTAGAGCTAGTTAAGCATATTAAGTCATTTTGGAGGAAAAAAAATGCTAAGTATATGTCATTTTAGAGCTATCCTAGGTTAAATAGGTCATTTTGGAGCTAATTAAGCTTATTATGTAATTTTTGAGCTAGCTAAGCATATTGAGTCATTTTTTAGGGAAACAATGCTAAGTATAGGTCATTTTAGAGCTAGCCTAGGTTAAATAGGTCATTTTGAAGCTAGCTAAGCATATGAAGTCATTTAGGACCTAAAATATGTCATTTCTTAAGCATATTATATCATTTTAGAGCTAGCTAAGCATATTAAGTCATTTTGGAGGAAAAGATGCTAAGTATAAGTCATTTTAGAGCTATCCTAGGTTAACTATGTCATTTTAGAGCTAAGTAAGGTTATTATGTCATGTTGGAGCTAGCTAAACATCTGAAGTCATTTAGGAGCTAAACTGTGTCATTTCTTAAGCATATTATGTTATTTTAGAGCTAGTTAAGCATATTAAGTCATTTTGGAGGAAAAAAATGCTAAGTATATGTCATTTTAGAGCTATCCTAGGTTAAATAGGTCATTTTGGAGCTAATTAAGCTTATTATGTAATTTTTGAGCTAGCTAAGCATATTGAGTCATTTTGGTGGAAAAATGCTAACTATAGGTCA
>NW_021194979.1:16004-31599 GCF_002162155.2 Triticum dicoccoides
TAAGCATATGAAGTCATTTAGGACCTAAAATATGTCATTTCTTAAGTATATTATATCATTTTAGAGCTAGCTAAGCATATTAAGTCATTTTGGAGGAAAAGATGCTAAGTATAGGTCATTTTAGAGCTATCCTAGGTTAAATATGTCATTTTAGAGATAAGTAAGGTTATTTTGTCATTTTGGAGCTAGCTAAGCATGTGAAGTCATTTAGGAGCTAAACTATGTCATTTCTTAAGCATATTATGTCATTTTAGAGCTAGTTAAGCATATTAAGTAATTTTGGAGGAAAAGATGCTAAGTATAGGTCATTTTAGAGCTATCCTAGGTTAAATAGGTCATTTTGAAACTAGCTAAGCAGAGTAAGTCATTTTGGAGGAAAAAAATGCTAAGTATAGGTCATTTTAGAGCTATCCTAGGTTAAATAGGTCATTTTGGAGCTAATTAAGCTTATTATGTAATTTTTGAGCTAGCTAAGCATATTGAGTCATTTTGGTGGAAAAATGCTAACTATAGGTCATTTCAGAGCTAGCCTAGGTTAAATAGGTCATTTTCGAGCTAAGTAAGGTTATTATGCAATTTTTGAGCTAGCTAAGCATATTGAGTCATTTTGGTGGAAAAAATGCTAACTATAGGTCATTTTAGAGCTAGCCTAGGTTAAATAGGTCATTTTGGAGTTAAGTAAGGTTATTATGTCATTTTGGAGCTAACTAAGCATATGATGTCATTTAGGACCTAAAATATGTCATTTCTTAAGCATATTATATCATTTTAGAGCTAGCTAAGCATATTAAGTCATTTTTAAGGAAAAGATGCTAAGTATAGGTCATTTTAGAGCTATCCTAGGTTAAATATGTCATTTTAGAGCTAAGTAAGGTTATTATGTCATTTTGGAGCTACCTAAGCATGAGATGTCATTTAGGAGCTAAACTATGTCATTTCTTAAGCATATTATGTCATTTTAGAGCTAGTTAAGCATATTAAGTAATTATGGAGGAACAGATGCTAACTATAGGTCATTTTAGAGCTATCCTAGGCTAAATAGGTCATTTTGAAGCTAGCTAAGCATATTAAGTCATTTTGGAGGTAAAAATGCTAAGTATAGGTCATTTTAGAGCTATCCTAGGTTAAATAGGTCATTTTGGAGCTAATTAAGCTTATTATGTAATTTTTGAGCTAGCTAAGCATATTGAGTCATTTTGGAGCTAAAAAATGCTAAGTATAGGTCATTTTAGAGCTATCCTAGGTTAAATAGGTCATTTTGGAGCTAAGTAAGGTTATTATGTCATTTTGGAGCTAGCTAAGCATATGAAGTCATTTAGGAGCTAAAATATGTCATTTCTTAAGCATATTATGTCATTTTAGAGCTAGTTGAGCATATTAAGTCATTTTGGAGGAAAAGATGCTAAGTATAGGTCATTTTAGATCTATCCTAGGTTAAATAGGTCATTTTGAAGCTAGCTAAGCATATTATGTCATTTTGGAGGAAAAAAATGCTAAGTATAGGTCATTTTAGAGCTATCCTAGGTTAAATAGGTCATTTTGGAGCTAATTAAGCTTATTATGTAATTTTTGAGCTAGCTAAGCATATTGAGTCATTTTTTAGGGAAACAATGCTAAGTATAGGTCATTTTAGAGCTAGCCTAGGTTAAATAGGTCATTTTGAAGCTAGCTAAGCATATGAAGTCATTTAGGACCTAAAATATGTCATTTCTTAAGCATATTATATCATTTTAGAGCTAGCTAAGCATATTAAGTCATTTTGAAGGAAAAGATGCTAAGTATAGGTCATTTTAGAGCTATCCTAGGTTCAATATGTCATTTTAGAGCTAAGTAAGGTTATTATGTCATTTTGGAGCTACCTAAGCATGAGTTGTCATTTAGGAGCTAAACTATGTCATTTCTTAAGCATATTATGTCATTTTAGAGCTAGTTAAGCATATTAAGTAATTATGGAGGAAAAGATGCTAACTATAGGTCATTTTAGAGCTATCCTAGGCTAAATAGGTCATTTTGAAGCAAGCTAAGCATATTAAGTCATTTTGGAGGTAAAAATGCTAAGTATAGGTCATTTTAGAGCTATCCTAGGTTAAATAGGTCATTTTGGAGCTAATTAAGCTTATTATGTAATTTTTGAGCTAGCAAAGCATATTGAGTCATTTTGGAGCTAAAAAATGCTAAGTATAGGTCATTTTAGAGCTATCCTAGGTTAAATAGGTCATTTTGGAGCTAAGTAAGGTTATTATGTCATTTTGGAGCTAGCTAAGCATATGAAGTCCTTTAGGAGCTAAAATATGTCATTTCTTAAGCATATTATGTCATTTTAGAGCTAGTTGAGCATATTAAGTCATTTTGGAGGAAAAGATGCTAAGTATAGGTCATTTTAGATCTATCCTAGGTTAAATAGGTCATTTTGAAGCTAGCTAAGCATATTATGTCATTTTGGAGGAAAAAAATGCTAAGTATAGGTCATTTTAGAGCTATCCTAGGTTAAATAGGTCATTTTGGAGCTAATTAAGCTTATTATGTAATTTTTGAGCTAGCTAAGCATATTGAGTCATTTTTTAGGGAAACAATGCTAAGTATAGGTCATTTTAGAGCTAGCCTAGGTTAAATAGGTCATTTTGAAGCTAGCTAAGCATATGAAGTCATTTAGGACCTAAAATATGTCATTTCTTAAGCATATTATATCATTTTAGAGCTAGCTAAGCATATTAAGTCATTTTGAAGGAAAATATGCTAAGTATAGGTCATTTTAGAGCTATCCTAGGTTAAATATGTAATTTTAGAGCTAAGTAAGGTTATTATGTCATTTTGGAGCTACCTAAGCATGAGATGTCATTTAGGAGCTAAACTATGTCATTTCTTAAGCATATTATGTCATTTTAGAGCTAGTTAAGCATATTAAGTAATTATGGAGGAAAAGATGCTAACTATAGGTCATTTTAGAGCTATCCTAGGCTAAATAGGTCATTTTGAAGCTAGCTAAGCATATTAAGTCATTTTGGAGGTAAAAATGCTAAGTATAGGTCATTTTAGAGCTATCCTAGGTTAAATAGGTCATTTTGGAGCTAATTAAGCTTATTATGTAATTTTTGAGCTAGCTAAGCATATTGAGTCATTTTGGAGCTAAAAAATGCTAAGTATAGGTCATTTTAGAGCTATCCTAGGTTAAATAGGTCATTTTGGAGCTAAGTAAGGTTATTATGTCATTTTGGAGCTAGCTAAGCATATGAAGTCCTTTAGGAGCTAAAATATGTCATTTCTTAAGCATATTATGTCATTTTAGAGCTAGTTGAGCATATTAAGTCATTTTGGAGGAAAAGATGCTAAGTATAGGTCATTTTAGATCTATCCTAGGTTAAATAGGTCATTTTGAAGCTAGCTAAGCATATTATGTCATTTTGGAGGAAAAAAATGCTAAGTATAGGTCATTTTAGAGCTATCCTAGGTTAAATAGGTCATTTTGGAGCTAATTAAGCTTATTATGTAATTTTTGAGCTAGCTAAGCATATTGAGTCATTTTTTAGGGAAACAATGCTAAGTATAGGTCATTTTAGAGCTAGCCTAGGTTAAATAGGTCATTTTGAAGCTAGCTAAGCATATGAAGTCATTTAGGACCTAAAATATGTCATTTCTTAAGCATATTATATCATTTTAGAGCTAGCTAAGCATATTAAGTCATTTTGGAGGAAAAGATGCTAAGTATAAGTCATTTTCGAGCTATCCTAGGTTAACTATGTCATTTTAGAGCTAAGTAAGGTTATTATGTCATGTTGGAGCTAGCTAAACATCTGAAGTCATTTAGGAGCTAAACTGTGTCATTTCTTAAGCATATTATGTTATTTTAGAGCTAGTTAAGCATATTAAGTCATTTTGGAGGAAAAAAATGCTAAGTATATGTCATTTTAGAGCTATCCTAGGTTAAATAGGTCATTTTGGAGCTAATTAAGCTTATTATGTAATTTTTGAGCTAGCTAAGCATATTGAGTCATTTTTTAGGGAAACAATGCTAAATATAGGTCATTTTAGAGCTAGCCTAGGTTAAATAGGTCATTTTGAAGCTAGCTAAGCATATGAAGTCATTTAGGACCTAAAATATGTCATTTCTTAAGCATATTATATCATTTTAGAGCTAGCTAAGCATATTAAGTCATTTTGGAGGAAAAGATGCTAAGTATAAGTCATTTTAGAGCTATCCTAGGTTAACTATGTCATTTTAGAGCTAAGTAAGGTTATTATGTCATGTTGGAGCTAGCTAAACATCTGAAGTCATTTAGGAGCTAAACTGTGTCATTTCTTAAGCATATTATGTTATTTTAGAGCTAGTTAAGCATATTAAGTCATTTTGGAGGAAAAAAATGCTAAGTATATGTCATTTTAGAGCTATCCTAGGTTAAATAGGTCATTTTGGAGCTAATTAAGCTTATTATGTAATTTTTGAGCTAGCTAAGCATATTGAGTCATTTTGGTGGAAAAATGCTAACTATAGGTCACTTCAGAGCTAGCCTAGGTTAAATAGGTCATTTTGGAGCTAAGTAAGGTTATTATGTAATTTTTGAGCTAGCTAAGCATATTGAGTCATTTTGGTGGAAAAAATGCTAACTATAGGTCATTTTAGAGCTAGCCTAGGTTAAATAGGTCATTTTGGAGCTAAGAAAGGTTATTATGTCATTTTGGAGCTAACTAAGCATATGAAGTCATTTAGGACCTAAAATATGTCATTTCTTAAGCATATTATATCATTCTAGCTAAGCATATTAAGTCATTTTGAAGGAAAAGATGCTAAGTATAGGTCATTTTAGAGCTATCCTAGGTTAAATATGTCATTTTAGAGCTAAGTAAGGTTATTATGTCATTTTGGAGCTACCTAAGCATGAGAAGTCATTTAGGAGCTAAACTATGTCATTTCTTAAGCATATTATGTCATTTTAGAGCTAGTTAAGCATATTAAGTAATTATGGAGGAAAAGATGCTAACTATAGGTCATTTTAGAGCTATCCTAGGCTAAATAGGTCATTTTGAAGCTAGCTAAGCATATTAAGTCATTTTGGAGGAAAAAATGCTAAGTATAGGTCATTTTAGAGCTATCCTAGGTTAAATAGGTCATTTTGGAGCTAATTAAGCTTATTATGTAATTTTTGAGCTAGCTAAGCATATTGAGTCATTTTGGAGCTAAAAAATGCTAAGTATAGGTCATTTTAGAGCTATCCTAGGTTAAATAGGTCATTTTGGAGCTAAGTAAGGTTATTATGTCATTTTGGAGCTAGCTAAGCATATGAAGTCATTTAGGAGCTAAAATATGTCATTTCTTAAGCATATTATGTCATTTTAGAGCTAGTTAAGCATATTAAGTCATTTTGGAGGAAAAGATGCTAAGTATAGGTCATTTTAGATCTATCCTAGGTTAAATAGGTCATTTTGAAGCTAGCTAAGCATATTAAGTCATTTTGGAGGAAAAAATGCTAAGTATAGGTCATTTTAGAGCTATCCTAGGTTAAATAGGTCATTTTGGAGCTAATTAAGCTTATTATGTAATTTTTGAGCTAGCTAAGCATATTGAGTCATTTTTTAGGGAAAAAATGCTAAGTATAGGTCATTTTAGAGCTAGCCTAGGTTAAATAGGTCATTTTGAAGCTAGCTAAGCATATGAAGTCATTTAGGACCTAAAATATGTCATTTCTTAAGCATATTATATCATTTTAGAGCTAGCTAAGCATATTAAGTCATTTTGGAGGAAAAGATGCTAAGTATAAGTCATTTTAGAGCTATCCTAGGTTAAATATGTCATTTTAGAGTTAAGTAAGGTTATTATGTCATGTTGGAGCTAGCTAAGCATCTGAAGTCATTTAGGAGCTAAACTGTGTCATTTCTTAAGCATATTATGTCATTTTAGAGCTAGTTAAGCATATTAAGTAATTTTGGAGGAAAAGATGCTAAGTATAGGTCATTTTAGAGCTATCCTAGGTTAAATGTGTCATTTTAGAGCTAAGTAAGATTATTATGTCATTTTGGAGCTATCCTAGGTTAAATAGGTCATTTTGAAGCTAGCTAAGCATATTAAGTCATTTTGGAGGAAAAAAATGCTAAGTATAGGTCATTTTAGACCTATCCTAGGTTAAATAGGTCATTTTGGAGTTAATTAAGCTTATTATGTAATTTTTGAGCTAGCTAAGCATATTGAGTCATTTTGGAGGAAACAATGCTAAGTATAGGTCATTTTAGAGCTATCCTAGGTTAAATAGGTCATTTTAGAGCTAAGTAAGGTTATTATGTCATTTTGGAGCTAGCTAAGCATGTGAAGTCATTTAGGAGCTAAAGTATGTCATTTCTTAAGCATATTATGTCATTTTAGAGCTAGTTAAGCATATTAAGTCATTTTGGAGGAAAAGATGCTAAGTATAGGTCATTTTAGAGCTATCCTAGGTTAAATAGGTCATTTTCAAGCTAGCTAAGCATATTAAGTCATTTTGGAGGAAAAAATGCTAAGTATAGGTCATTTTAGAGCTATCCTTGGTTAAATAGGTCATTTTGGAGCTAATTAAGCTTATTATGTAATTTTTGAGCTAGCTAAGCATATTGAGTCATTTTGGTGGAAAAATGCTAACTATAGGTCATTCAGAGCTAGCCTAGGTTAAATAGGTCATTTTGGAGCTAAGTAAGGTTATTATGTAATTTTTGAGCTAGCTAAGCATATTGAGTCATTTTGGTGAAAAAAATGCTAACTATAGGTCATTTTAGAGCTAGCCTAGGTTAAATAGGTCATTTTGGAGCTAAGTAAGGTTATTATGTCATTTTGGAGCTAACTAAGCATATGAAGTCATTTAGGACCTAAAATATGTCATTTCTTAAGCATATTATATCATTTTAGAGCTAGCTAAGCATATTAAGTCATTTTGAAGGAAAAGATGCTAAGTATAGGTCATTTTAGAGCAATCCTAGGTTAAATATGTCATTTTAGAGCTAAGTAAGGTTATTATGTCATTTTGGAGCTACCTAAGCATGAGAAGTCATTTAGGAGCTAAACTATGTCATTTCTTAAGCATATTATGTCATTTTAGAGCTAGTTAAGCATATTAAGTAATTATGGAGGAAAAGATGCTAACTATAGGTCATTTTAGAGCTATCCTAGGCTAAATAGGTCATTTTGAAGCTAGCTAAGCATATTAAGTCATTTTGGAGGAAAAAATGCTAAGTATAGGTCATTTTAGAGCTATCCTAGGTTAAATAGGTCATTTTGGAGCTAATTAAGCTTATTATGTAATTTTTGAGCTAGCTAAGCATATTGAGTCATTTTGGAGCTAAAAATGCTAAGTATAGGTCATTTTAGAGCTATCCTAGGTTAAATAGGTCATTTTGGAGCTAAGTAAGCTTATTATGTAATTTTTGAGCTAGCTAAGCATATTGAGTCATTTTTTAGGGAAACAATGCTAAGTATAGGTCATTTTAGAGCTAGCCTAGGTTAAATAGGTCATTTTGAAGCTAGCTAAGCATATGAAGTCATTTAGGACCTAAAATATGTCATTTCTTAAGCATATTATATCATTTTAGAGCTAGCTAAGCATATTAAGTCATTTTGGAGGAAAAGATGCTAAGTATAAGTCATTTTAGAGCTATCCTAGGTTAAATATGTCATTTTAGAGCTATCCTAGGTTAAATATGTCATTTTAGAGCTAAGTAAGGTTATTATGTCATGTTGGAGCTAGCTAAGCATCTGAAGTCATTTAGGAGCTAAACTGTGTCATTTCTTAAGCATATTATGTCATTTTAGAGCTAGTTAAGCATATTAAGTAATTTTGGAGGAAAAGATGCTAAGTATAGGTCATTTTAGAGCTACCCTAGGTTAAATGTGTCATTTTAGAGCTAAGTAAGATTATTATGTCATTTTGGAGCTATCCTAGGTTAAATAGGTCATTTTGAAGCTAGCTAAGCATATTAAGTCATTTTGGAGGAAAAAAATGCTAGGTATAGGTCATTTTAGACGTATCCTAGGTTAAATAGGTCATTTTGGAGTTAATTAAGCTTATTATGTAATTTTTGAGCTAGCTAAGCATATTGAGTCATTTTGGAGGAAACAATGCTAAGTATAGGTCATTTTAGAGCTATCCTAGGTTAAATAGGTCATTTTAGAGCTAAGTAAGGTTATTATGTCATTTTGGAGCTAGCTAAGCATGTGAAGTCATTTAGGAGCTAAACTATGTCATTTCTTAAGCATATTATGTCATTTTAGAGCTAGTTAAGCATATTAAGTCATTTTGGAGGAAAAGATGCTAAGTATAGGTCATTTTAGAGCTATCCTAGGTTAAATAGGTCATTTTCAAGCTAGCTAAGCATATTAAGTCATTTTGGATGAAAAAATGCTAAGTATAGGTCATTTTAGACCTATCCTAGGTTAAATAGGTCATTTTGGAGCTAATTAAGCTTATTATGTAATTTTTGAGCTAGCTAAGCATATTGAGTCATTTTGGAGGAAACGATGCTAAGTATAGGTCATTTTAGAGCTATCCTAGGTTACATAGGTCATTTTAGAGCTAAGTAAGGTTATTATGTCATTTTGGAGCTTGCTAAGCATGTGAAGTCATTTAGGAGCTAAAATATGTCATTTCTTAAGCATATTATGACATTTTAGAGCTAGTTAAGCAGATTAAGTAATTTTGGAGGAAAAGATGCTAAGTATAGGTCATTTTAGAGCTATCCTAGATTAAATGTGTCATTTTAGAGCTAAGTAAGGTTATTATGTCATTTTCGAGCTAGCTAAGCATGTGAAGCCATTTAGGAGCTAAACTATGTCATTTCTTAAGCATATTATGTCATTTTAGAGCTAGTTAAGCACATTAAGTATTTTTGGAGGAAAAGATGCTAAGTATAGGTCATTTTAGAGCTATCCTAGGTTAAATAGGTCATTTTGAAGCTAGCTAAGCATATTAAGTAATTTTGGACGAAAAAATGCTAAGTATAGGTCATTTTATAGCTATCCTAGGTTAAATAGGTCATTTTCGAGCTAATTAAGCTTATTATGTAATTTTTGAGCTAGCTAGGCATATTGAGTCATTTTGGAGCAAAAAAATGCTAAGTATAGGTCATTTTGGAGCTATCCTAGGTTAAGTAGCTCATTTTTGAGCTAATTAAGCTTATTATGTCATTTTGGAGCTAGCTAAGCATATGAAGTCATTTAGGAGCTAAAATATGTCATTTCTTAAGCATATTATGTCATTTTGGAGCTAGTTAAGCATATTAAGTCATTTTGGAGGAAAAGATGCTAAGTATAGGTCATTTTAGATCTATCCTAGGTTAAATAGGTCATTTTGAAGCTAGCTAAGCATATTAAGTCATTTTGGAGGAAAAAAATGCTAAGTATAGGTCATTTTAGAGCTATCCTAGGTTAAATAGGTCATTTTGGAGCTAATTAAGCTTATTATGTAATTTTTGAGCTAGCTAAGCATATTGAATCATTTTTTAGGGAAAAAATGCTAAGTATAGGTCATTTTAGAGCTAGCCTAGGTTAAATAGGTCATTTTGAAGCTAGCTAAGCATATGATGTCATTTAGGACCTAAAATATGTCATTTCTTAAGCATATTATATCATTTTAGATCTAGCTAAGCATATTAAGTCATTTTGGAGGAAAAGATGCTAAGTATAAGTCATTTTAGAGCTATCCTAGGTTAAATATGTCATTTTAGAGCTAAGTAAGGTTATTATGTCATGTTGGAGCTAGCTAAGCATCTGAAGTCATTTAGGAGCTAAACTGTGTCATTTCTTAAGCATATTATGTCATTTTAGAGCTAGTTAAGCATATTAAGTAATTTTGGTGGAAAAGATGCTAAGTATAGGTCATTTTAGAGCTATCCTAGGTTAAATGTGTCATTTTAGAGCTAAGTAAGATTATTATGTCATTTTGGAGCTATCCTAGGTTAAACAGGTCATTTTTAAGCTAGCTCAGCATATTAAGTCATTTTGGAGGAAAAAAAAAGCTAAGTATAGGTCATTTTAGACCTATCCTAGGTTAAATAGGTCATTTTGGAGCTAATTCAGCTTATTATGTAATTTTTGAGCTAGCTAAGCATATTGAGTCATTTCGGAGGAAACAATGCTAAGTATAGGTCATTTTAGAGCTATCCTAGGTTAAATAGGTCATTTTAGAGCTAAGTAAGGTTATTATGTCATTTTGGAGCTAGCTAAGCATGTGAAGTCATTTAGGAGCTAAACTATGTCATTTCTTAAGCATATTATGTCATTTTAGAGCTAGTTAAGCATATTAAGTCATTTTGGAGGAAAAGATGCTAAGTATAGGTCATTTTAGAGCTATCCTAGGTTAAATAGGTCATTTTGAAGCTAGCTAAGAATATTAAGTCATTTTGGATGAAAAAAAAATGCTAAGTATAGGTCATTTTAGACCTATCCTAGGTTAAATAGGTCATTTTGGAGCTAATTAAGCTTATTATGTAATTTTTGAGCTAGCTAAGCATATTGAGTCATTTTGGAGGAAACGATGCTAAGTATAGGTCATTTTAGAGCTATCCTAGGTTACATAGGTCATTTTAGAGCTAAGTAAGGTTATTATGTCATTTTGGAGCTAGCTAAGCATGTGAAGTCATTTAGGAGCTAAAATATGTCATTTCTTAAGCATATTATGTCATTTTAGAACTAGTTAAGCAGATTAAGTAATTTTGGAGGAAAAGATGCTAAGTATAGGTCATTTTAGAGCTATCCTAGGTTAAATGTGTCATTTTAGAGCTAAGTAAGGTTATTATGTCATTTTCGAGCTAGCTAAGCATGTGAAGCCATTTAGGAGCTAAACTATGTCATTTCTTAAGCATATTACGTCATTTTAGAGCTAGTTAAGCACATTAAGTATTTTTGGAGGAAAAGATGCTAAGTATAGGTCATTTTAGAGCTATCCTAGGTTAAATAGGTCATTTTGAAGCTAGCTAAGCATATTAAGTAATTTTGGAGGAAAAAATGCTAAGTATAGGTCATTTTATAGCTATCCTAGGTTAAATAGGTCATTTTCGAGCTAATTAAGCTTATTATGTAATTTTTGAGCTAGCTAAGCATATTGAGTCATTTTGGAGCAAAAAAATGCTAAGTATAGGTCATTTTAGAGCTATCCTAGGTTAAGTAGGTCATTTTGGAGCTAATTAAGCTTATTATGTCATTTTGGAGCTAGCTAAGCATATGAAGTCATTTAGGAGCTAAAATATGTCATTTCTTAAGCATATTATGTCATTTTGGAGCTAGTTAAGCATATTAAGTCATTGTGGAGGAAAAGATGCTAAGTATAGGCCATTTTAGATCTATCCTAGGTTAAATAGGTCATTTTGAAGCTAGCTAAGCATATTAAGTCATTTTGGAGGTAAAAAATGCTAAGTATAGGTCATTTTAGAGCTATCCTAGGTTAAATAGGTCATTTTGGAGCTAATTAAGCTTATGATGTAAATTTTGAGCTAGCTAAGCATATTGAGTCATTTTTTAGGGAAAAAATGCTAAGTATAGGTCATTTTAGAGCTAGCCTAGGTTAAATAGGTCATTTTGAAGCTAGCTAAGCATATGAAGTCATTTAGGACCTAAAATATGTCATTTCTTAAGCATATTATATCATTTTAGAGCTAGCTAAGCATATTAAGTCATTTTGGAGGAAAAGATGCTAAGTATAAGTCATTTTAGAGCTATCCTAGGTTAAATATGTCATTTTAGAGCTAAGTAAGGTTATTATGTCATGTTGGAGCTAGCTAAGCATCTGAAGTCATTTAGGAGCTAAACTGTGTCATTTCTTAAGCATATTATGTCATTTTAGAGCTAGTTAAGCATATTAAGTAATTTTGGAGGAAAAGATGCTAAGTATAGGTCATTTTAGAGCTATCCTAGGTTAAATGTGTCATTTTAGAGCTAAGTAAGATTATTATGTCATTTTGGAGCTATCCTAGGTTAAATAGGTCATTTTGAAGCTAGCTAAGCATATTAAGTCATTTTGGAGGAAAAAAATGCTAAGTATAGGTCATTTTAGACCTATCCTAGGTTAAATAGGTCATTTTGGAGTTAATTAAGCTTATTATGTAATTTTTGAGCTAGCTAAGCATATTGAGTCATTTTGGAGGAAACAATGCTAAGTATAGGTCATTTTAGAGCTATCCTAGGTTAAATAGGTCATTTTAGAGCTAAGTAAGGTTATTATGTCATTTTGGAGCTAGCTAAGCATGTGAAGTCATTTAGGAGCTAAACTATGTCATTTCTTGAGCATATTATGTCATTTTAGAGCTAGTTAAGCATATTAAGTCATTTTGGAGGAAAAGATGCTAAGTATAGGTCATTGTAGAGCTATCCTAGGTTAAATAGGTCATTTTCAAGCTAGCTAAGCATATTAAGTCATTTTGGGGGAAAAAATGCTAAGTATAGGTCATTTTAGAGCTATCCTAGGTTAAATAGGTCATTTTGGAGCTAATTAAGCTTATTATGTAATTTTTGAGCTAGCTAAGCATATTGAGTCATTTTGGTGGAAAAATGCTAACTATAGGTCATTTCAGAGCTAGCCTAGGTTAAATAGGTCATTTTGGAGCTAAGTAAGGTTATTATGTAATTTTGGAGCTAGCTAAGCATATTGAGTCATTTTGGTGGAAAAAATGCTAACTATAGGTCATTTTAGAGCTAGCCTAGGTTAAATAGGTCATTTTGGAGCTAAGTAAGGTTATTATGTCATTTTGGAGCTAACTAAGCATATGAAGTCATTTAGGACCTAAAATATGTCATTTCTTAAGCATATTATATCATTTTAGAGCTAGCTAAGCATATTAAGTCATTTTGAAGGAAAAGATGCTAAGTATAGGTCATTTTAGAGCTATCCTAGGTTAAATATGTCATTTTAGAGCTAAGTAAGGTTATTATGTCATTTTGGAGCTACCTAAGCATGAGAAGTCATTTAGGAGCTAAACTATGTCATTTCTTAAGCATATTATGTCATTTTAGAGCTAGTTAAGCATATTAAGTAATTACGGAGGAAAACATGCTAACTATAGGTCATTTTAGAGCTATCCTAGGCTAAATAGGTCATTTTGAAGCTAGCTAAGCATATTAAGTCATTTTGGAGGAAAAAATGCTATGTATAGGTCATTTTAGAGCTATCCTAGGTTAAATAGGTCATTTTGGAGCTAATTAAGCTTATTATGTAATTTTTGAGCTAGCTAAGCATATTGAGTCATTTTGGAGCTAAAAATGCTAAGTATAGGTCATTTTAGAGCTATCCTAGGTTAAATAGGTCATTTTGGAGCTAAGTAAGGTTATTATGTCATTTTGGAGCTAGCTAAGCATATGAAGTCATTTAGGAGCTAAAATATGTCATTTCTTAAGCATATTATGTCATTTTAGAGCTAGTTAAGCATATTAAGTCATTTTGGAGGAAAAGATGCTAAGTATAGGTCATTTTAGATCTATCCTAGGTTAAATAGGTCATTTTGAAGCTAGCTAAGCATATTAAGTCATTTTGGAGGAAAAAAATGCTAAGTATAGGTCATTTTAGAGCTATGCTAGGTTAAATAGGTCATTTTGGAGCTAATTAAGCTTATTATGTAATTTTTGAGCTAGCTAAGCATATTGAGTCATTTTTTAGGGAAAAATGCTAAGTATAGGTCATTTTAGAGCTAGCCTAGGTTAAATAGGTCATTTTGAAGCTAGCTAAGCATATGAAGTCATTTAGGACCTAAAATATGTCATTTCTTAAGCATATTATATCATTTTAGAGCTAGCTAAGCATATTAAGTCATTTTGGAGGAAAAGATGCTAAGTATAAGTCATTTTAGAGCTATCCTAGGTTAAATATGTCATTTTAGAGCTAAGTAAGGTTATTATGTCATGTTGGAGCTAGCTAAGCATCTGAAGTCATTTAGGAGCTAAACTGTGTCATTTCTTAAGCATATTATGTCATTTTAGAGCTAGTTAAGCATATTAAGTAATTTTGGAGGAAAAGATGCTAAGTATAGGTCATTTTAGAGCTATCCTAGGTTAAATGTGTCATTTTAGAGCTAAGTAAGATTATTATGTCATTTTGGAGCTATCCTAGGTTAAATAGGTCATTTTGAAGCTAGCTAAGCATATTAAGTCATTTTGGAGGAAAAAATGCTAAGTACAGGTCATTTTAGACCTATCCTAGGTTAAATAGGTCATTTTGGAGCTAATTAAGCTTATTATGTAATTTTTGAGCTAGCTAAGCATATTGAGTCATTTTGGAGGAAACAATGCTAAGTATAGGTCATTTTAGAGCTATCCTAGGTTAAATAGGTCATTTTAGAGCTAAGTAAGGTTATTATGTCATTTTGGAGCTAGCTAAGCATGTGAAGTCATTTAGGAGCTAAACTATGTCATTTCTTAAGCATATTATGTCATTTTAGAGCTAGTTAAGCATATTAAGTCATTTTGGAGGAAAAGATGCTAAGTATAGGTCATTTTAGAGCTATCCTAGGTTAAATAGGTCATTTTCAAGCTAGCTAAGCATATTAAGTCATTTTGGATGAAAAAATGCTAAGTATAGGTCATTTTAGACCTATCCTAGGTTAAATAGGTCATTTTGGAGCTAATTAAGCTTATTATGTAATTTTTGAGCTAGCTAAGCATATTGAGTCATTTTGGAGGAAACGATGCTAAGTATAGGTCATTTTAGAGCTATCCTAGGTTACATAGGTCATTTTAGAGCTAAGTAAGGTTATTATGTCATTTTGGAGCTTGCTAAGCATGTGAAGTCATTTAGGAGCTAAAATATGTCATTTCTTAAGCATATTATGACATTTTAGAGCTAGTTAAGCAGATTAAGTAATTTTGGAGGAAAAGATGCTAAGTATAGGTCATTTTAGAGCTATCCTAGATTAAATGTGTCATTTTAGAGCTAAGTAAGGTTATTATGTCATTTTCGAGCTAGCTAAGCATGTGAAGCCATTTAGGAGCTAAACTATGTCATTTCTTAAGCATATTATGTCATTTTAGAGCTAGTTAAGCACATTAAGTATTTTTGGAGGAAAAGATGCTAAGTATAGGTCATTTTAGAGCTATCCTAGGTTAAATAGGTCATTTTGAAGCTAGCTAAGCATATTAAGTAATTTTGGACGAAAAAATGCTAAGTATAGGTCAATTTATAGCTATCCTAGGTTAAATAGGTCATTTTCGAGCTAATTAAGCTTATTATGTAATTTTTGAGCTAGCTAGGCATATTGAGTCATTTTGGAGCAAAAAAAATGCTAAGTATAGGTCATTTTGGAGCTATCCTAGGTTAAGTAGCTCATTTTTGAGCTAATTAAGCTTATTATGTCATTTTGGAGCTAGCTAAGCATATGAAGTCATTTAGGAGCTAAAATATGTCATTTCTTAAGCATATTATGTCATTTTGGAGCTAGTTAAGCATATTAAGTCATTTTGGAGGAAAAGATGCTAAGTATAGGTCATTTTAGATCTATCCTAGGTTAAATAGGTCATTTTGAAGCTAGCTAAGCATATTAAGTCATTTTGGAGGAAAAAAATGCTAAGTATAGGTCATTTTAGAGCTATCCTAGGTTAAATAGGTCATTTTGGAGCTAATTAAGCTTATTATGTAATTTTTGAGCTAGCTAAGCATATTGA
>NW_021194980.1:0-634 GCF_002162155.2 Triticum dicoccoides
CGGGGGCCGATCCGGATCGGCGCGAGGGGGAGAAAGGGGATCGGGGGGGAGTGGTTGCGGCTAGGGTTCCCGACCGGGGGAAGAGGTGGATAAGTGGCCGGCCGGCTGGGCCGGGCCAGGGGAGGGGGCTGGGCCAGGTGTGAGGGGGGCCAGGTGGGGAGGGGCTGGCCCAGTTGGGCCAGTGGGGTTTCCTCCCCCACTCTCTTTTGTTTTATTTTTACTTTTTATTTACTTTACCTTTTCTGTTTTAGTTTAGTCATACTTTATTTTAGTTTTTATAAAATATGACCATAGCTCCTAAAATAAGGTTTCAGAACATCCCTCTACCATAAAAAGTTTGGTGGTCAATTAAACTAGTTTAACATTTGTTTATTATTTAAAATCATTTGAATAATTGTTTTGCTATGGTTTTATTCACTTTAGAGTATTTAATCATTCCATAAAAGTGTGGTTCCTCCACCATAATTGATTATGATTTAGTTGCTACAATTTTTGAACATTTTTGATTTGACTATTGGAAACTTTTAATGTTTGACTTTAATTAAAATTTGAATTTGGCTCGGATCTGAACTAACACGAGATTAGCAACAGTAATCGTGGTGACATGGCATCATTACCAGAGGGTTACTGTAGC
>NW_021194981.1:0-1162 GCF_002162155.2 Triticum dicoccoides
ATAGGAGCAAGGGGTGACGGCCAAGGAGGTGGGAGGACGTCCCAAGGCAGCCTAAAACTAAATCTAGGTCGTACAAGGCCAATGGGCCCAAGTGGAGGTGATGTAACACCTTTGGACTTGTAGTTTGACTCGGATTCTGCTGCAGCATCAGATTGTTTCGTCCACAACTCAACGCTCCGGACGAATTTGAAGGTGATTCCAATTGGGTTGGAAAGTGCACGAAATCTAGTTTCCAACAAAAAAAGAATCACCCAATTCGGAGTCCGTATGAAAAATTTGTGTGCGTTTTGAGTCAGGTATGTCTGTGCAGTCCGAATCTGAATCCAGAACGTGAGAGACTTGGACTCTATCTTCTCTTGGGCCAAAAGTGACGTGAGAGAACTTTTTGGACAGCAAATAAACATCTCTTTCTTCCTTATCTTCATATGTGGATTGTACAAATGTCCCATACACCTGCAATTAGATAAAACACAAAAGTGTGTGAAGTATTTTTGTTCTGGATAACATAAATAGATTATTGAATAGTTTGCACTAGAAATCACCTGACAAATATGCATATATGCAATATTTTTGGTCATATCCAAGGTAGTCATGTCCTCACCATCCTCCCCTTCTTGAAAATAAAGCCGTCCTCGGCGTTGCTTAATCTGAAATGTGGCTAACAAAAGAGACAAGGTGTACATGTTGTATATGTATATGTCATCCATTTTTACTTCCCTTGATTTTTGCATATATGACACATGAATAGATGAGTAACTTGCATAGTTCATAAAATCTAAAGCCAAAAAGTTAGCACAAGAAGTAGAAGGCATGAAAATATTGCAACTCAGTTTGCACATATAAGTGAAGCTCTTATTCATTTCAAAAGATTGACAATGTTCATCATTAAACCATCCCAACATTGGTGAATAAACCTTACTTGCATCAAATTTACATGCTACAACATGCTTAAATAAGCAAACATGCAATAAGTCATTCAACACAGAATCATCACCAAGATTAGAGGTCATATCAAAATGATTAAACATTGGTTCTTTTGTATCAATAGTTAATTCAATGGGTGCACTCAAAATTGTTGGTATTTCAGTTGTTTGATCACATGGCAAAGTCAAATTATCAACGTAGTCCTCTAAAATAGGTGGTGTGATCAAAGTAGTGGGTA
>NW_021194982.1:0-1208 GCF_002162155.2 Triticum dicoccoides
CATCTCATCGAAAGATCGGGACACCCTCGCCTCTATCAAGTGGTATCAGTTTTCAGGTTGCTCGGTGAGAATTTCCAGTTTTTCCTAGATTAGATTTATTTTCTTACCTATTGTCCAAGAAAAAGCCACAAAACAAAAGTTAGATCTATTCATCCTTTGTCCTAGCCAGACTGAGCCTTTGCAATTTTCTTTTCATTGTTTGCATTATTGAATTATCGGTTGCATCGCCGTGTCGAGTTGCTGGTCTTAGTGTCTAGTTCCTTTAGAGTTTCGAGTTCTGTTCACATTAGTCACGCAGCCGCTGCATCATTATCCCATCCGCTGTCCACCATCCCATCCACCAATTTCCACCATGTGCTACACACTATTTATTGTCATAATCATAGTTGAGGTTACTCACATCTTCGCCTGATCGAATCTGTATCTTATCTAGTTTGTCTTGGAAAGAGGGAGAAAAAGAAGATAAAAAAAAAAGAGAGAAACAAGGAAAGAAAAAAAAAGAGGGAGAAGAAAAAGAAAAAAAAGGCGTGAGAAAAAAAAGAGAGAAGAAAAAAAATTGGATCTATCTAGAATCAATCTCGTACCTGAATTCGGATTGGAATCTGTTTTGCGCACTGTTCAGTAAAACAGGTGTATCTTCCTCATACGAAGTCAGTTTTGGCTCCGTGAGTACTCAAATTGAAGATAGCGACGAGCGGCATCTAAATAGTTGCAGAAGCTAGTTCAATATTTGACACCTCAAAATCGGCTTCTAAATAGGTCGTTTTGCCCTCCGAAGTTCGTGAACACAACTTGTTCCAATTTTTCAGGCCAGTTTTAGAATTCTTTGACTCCTCATATCAACTCGGAATTGAGTGATTCTTTTTGCATTGGAAAGCTTGAGTTAGTAGCATTCTTTGAAAGAATTTATCAGAAAATTGTCTCAAACTTTTCAAGAGGAAAGTTGGAGAGAGAGTTGTTGTATATCCTGCTTGGCAGTTGTTTTTCATCATTATCTTCACTGCCGTTGTGATCTTCACTTATATCTTGCTGTCAAGAGCTACTTAGTATCCTTCATTGATGCTAGTTGTGCTACGCCGTGACCTCATTAGTGTTCTAGGCTCGCGTCTCTAGTCCGGTCTAGCCTAGGACCAGCACAGTACCGTCGTTGAGCGTTTATTCAACATTGCATCTTTGAATTGATTATTGCTAATCTTTTGCTACCATAT
>NW_021194983.1:0-478 GCF_002162155.2 Triticum dicoccoides
ATCAACACTCACATCTTTGGCCAATTCTGACCCGTTTCGTGGACTATTACTCACCGTTTAGGGATCCCAAAGAGATTTCCATAGTTTATGAACCCCAAGGTGCGCTTACATGTCGGTCATCAACAATCACAATTTTGGCTGATTCTGGCCTTTTTTGTGGACTATTACTCACTTTTTTGGGGTCCGAGAGTGATTTCCGCGATTAACAAACCCCGGGGTGCGTTTACGTGTCAGACATCAACACTCGCGGTTTTTGACGATTCTGGCCCGTTTCATGGACTATTACTCACCGTTTTGCGGTCAAAGCGATTTCCACAGTTGTTGAACCCTAAGGTGCACTTCCGTGTCGGTCATCAACACTCATTGTTTTGGCCAATTCTGGCCCGTTTCATGGACTAATACTGACTGTTTTGGGGTCCCGTAGTGATTTCCACGATTAACAAACCCCGTGGTGCGTTTACGTGTCAGTCATCAACAC
>NW_021194984.1:0-1526 GCF_002162155.2 Triticum dicoccoides
GGGAAATCTTTAGATGAGCATGCTTGTTTTGTGCGACACCGAATATATGAAAAAGGGAAAACTTTACTGGATCAAATTCATCGTTTGCAATGCTATGCTTGGAATTTAAGTGAAATATATGATTATACTTGTTGTTCTGAAGACCCTAAGAAACACCTTCCCTACCAATGTTTGTTTAGTGATAATGGAATCATATCCTCTTATGCTAAGGGCGTTTATAGTTACTATGATGTTCAACAAATTGAAGAATTTGTTGCTTTTAAGGGTGCTTATGAAATTGCTTCTTTGATTGAAAAGTATGATGCTACTCTTTACAAATCTGAAATTTTTGCCATACTTAAATTTTGCTATGATAATTATGCTTCTAATGCCTATGTTGAACCATATATTGACTACTACTCCGCTGTCCAAGAAGAGACTAATATTTTGCAGGAGTCTATGGAACTGTGAGCTCATTGGATGAAAAAGATGAGGAGGAGAGCGAAGAACAAAAGGAGGAATAACGGATTAGCTACCCGTGCCCACCTTCTAATGAGAGTAACTCTTCAACTCATACATTGTTTAATTTCCCTTTGTGCTTACCGAAGGATGAATGCTATGATGATTGTTATGATCCCGTTGATTCTTTTGAAATATCCCTTTTTGATGATGCTTGCTATGCTTGTGGCCAAGGTGCCAATATGAATTATGCTTATGGAGATGAACTTGCTATATTTCCTTATGTTAAACATGAAATTGTTGCTATTGCACCCACACATGATAGTCCTATTATCTTTTTGAATTCTCCCGACTACACTATATCGGAGAAGTTTACCCTTATTAAGGATTACATTGATGGGTTGCGTTTTACTATTACACATGATGATTTTGATGAATATAGTATGCATGTGCTTGCTGCTCCTACTTGCAATTATTATGAGAGAGGAACTATATCTCCACCTCTCTATGTTTCCAATATGATAAAATTACAAGAAATTGTTTATATTATGCATTGGCCTTTACTTTGTGTGCACGAATTGTTCTTTTATGACATGCCGATGCATAGGAAGAGAGTTAGACTTCGTCATTACATTATATATGTTACTTTGTGCTCACTACTAAATTACAAATCATTGTTAATTAAAATTGGCTTTGATATACCTTGGGATCCGGGTGGATCCATTACTTGAGCACTATATGCCTAGCTTAATGGCTTTAAAGAAAGCGCTTCCAGGGAGACAACCCAGAAGTTTTAGAGAGTCATTTATTTCTGTTGAGTGCTTTCATATATTTCAAAAACAACAAAAATAAAGAGGGGAACCGAAAACTTTTTCAAAAAGAAAATCGAAAGTGAGAAAGACAAGCATTGTTGAACTGGGAGCTAGCCTTGAACTTTGTTCATGCTCACGAAACTTTGTGAATCTTGATTACAGAAACTTTTCAATAAAAATAATTATCCCCTTGTACAATTCCATTGTATTATAAAAATAATGTGCCAAGGTTTGCCTTTAGGATGTTTACATTTGCTTGATGGTTTGTACGGTGCA
>NW_021194985.1:0-1450 GCF_002162155.2 Triticum dicoccoides
AGTAAAGTACGATTACGACGTTCGGACACACCATTACATTGTGTTGTTCCAGGTGGCATGAGTTGCGAAACTATTCCACATTATTTCAAGACCAAACTCATAACTCAAATATTCGCCTCCACGATCAGATCGTAGAAACTTAATTTTCTTGTTACAATGATTTTCCACTTCACTATGAAATTCTTTGAACTTTTCAAATGTTTCAGACTTATGCTTCATTAAGTAGACATACCCATATCTGCTCAAATCATCTGTGAAGGTAAAAATTAACGATACCCACCATGAGCCTCAACACTCATCAGACAGCATACATCAGTATGTATTATTTCCAATAAGTCAGTAGCTCGTTCCATTGTTCCGGAGAATGGAGTTTTAGTCATCTTGCCCATGAGGCATGATTCGCAAGCACCAAGTGATTCATAATCAAGTGATTCCAAAAGCCCATCAGCATGGAGTTTCTTCATGCGCTTTACACCAATATGACCTAAATGGCAGTGCCACAAATAAGTTGCACTATCATTATCAATTTTGCATCTTTTGGCTTTAATAATATGAACATGTGTGCTACGTCTTGAGCTTGTGTTGGTTTTCCTTGAAGAGGAAAGGGTGATGAAGCAATAGTAGCGTAAGTATTTCCCTCGGTTCTTGAGAACCAAGGTATCAATCCAGTAGGAGGCTCCTCAAAAGTCCCACACACCTACACAAACAAACAAAGAACTCGCAACCAACGCAATAAAGGGGTTGTCAATCCCTTCACGGCCACTTGCGAAAGTGAGATCTGATAGAGATAGTATGATAAGATAAATATATTTTTGGTATTTTATAATATAGATGCGAAAAAGTAAAGATGCAAATAAAAGTAGATTGAAAGCTTATATGATAAAAGATAGACCCGGGGGCCATAGGTTTCACTAGTGGCTTCTCTCAAGATAGCATAAGTATTACGGTGGGTGAACAAATTACTGTCGAGCAATTGATAGAAAAGAGAATAATTATGAGATTATCTAGGCATGATCATGTATATAGGCATCACGTCCGCAACAAGTAGACCGACTCCTGCCTGCATCTACTACTATTACTCCACACATCGACCGCTATCCAGAATGCATCTAGAGTATCAAATTGACAAAAATAGAGTAACGCATTAAGAAAGATGACATGATGTAGAGGGATAAACTCAAGCAATATGATATAAACCCCATCTTTTTATCCTTGATGGCAACAATACAATACATGCCTTGCAACCCTTACTGTCACTGGGTAAGGACACCGCAAGATTGAACCCAAAGCTAAGCACTTCTCCCATGGCAAGAAAGATCAATCTAGTAGGCCAAACCAAACTGATAATTCGAAGAGACTTGCAAAGATAACTCAATCATACATAAAAGAATTCAGACGAGATTCAAATATTTCTCATAGATAAACTTGATCATAAACCCACAATTCATCG
>NW_021194986.1:0-717 GCF_002162155.2 Triticum dicoccoides
CTCGATCCCCCTCCATCTCGACCGCTATCCCACCTCGCCAGATCCGGTCCCCCTCGGCGCCGAGCACCCCCCCAGTCCACCGGCCGCCGCCGCCGACCCACCGCACCCTCGATTCCCCTACTCAACCGCCGCCTCCGACCCCCCGCACCGCGCGCACCGTCTTATAAAAAAAATAAGTATCAAACAGCTTTTTAAATGCTACTGTCTTATAAAAAAATATTACTGTTATTATTTAAACAAGTTTGAACATATTTAAACATAAATAAGTATCAAACAGCTTTTTAAATGATAAAAAAAAATTTGTGGAGCCTGGGAGTCGAACCCAGGACCTCCTGCTGTGAGAACTGGCTGCTGACCAGTCAAGCTAGTAGAGTGGGCTTGACGTGGATAGGTTCTGGTAGTACATAACCTTTTGGCTCGAGTTGAAATAAAAAAAATACTAATGGCGCACCACGGTGAGTTGCGCCATTAGTATGGACATGCTAATGGCGCACCACGGTGAGGTGCGCCATTAGTATTGTGGCCCGATCCCCCCTTCGCCCGATCCCCCCTTCCCTCTCCCCCTCGCCAATTCTCTCCCTCTCGATCCACCGCCGCCGCCGCCGCTGCCCTCGCCCTCGCCCTCGCCCTCGCCCTCTCCCTCCCTCACCCTCTCCTCGCCTTCCCTCTCCCTCGCCCCGCCTCCCTCGACGCCACCGTCCCCGCCACCTCGACGCT
>NW_021194987.1:0-1169 GCF_002162155.2 Triticum dicoccoides
CCTTTGATCACCAGATATCGCCTATTCTCCTCTATACTGCTTGCATTAGAGTAGTGTAGCATGTTACTGCTTTCATTAATCCTATTCTGATGCATAGCCTGACATTGTCGCTACATCTGTTGATACCTTACCTGCAATCCTAAATACTTAGTATAGGATGCTAGTTTATCATTGTTGGCCCTACCTTCGTGTCAGTCTGCCTTGCTATAATATTGGGCCGTGATCACTCGGGAGGTGATCACGGGTATATACTATACATACATACATACTATACAGATGGTGACTAAAGTCGGGTCAGCTCGAAGAGTACCCGCGAGTGATTCACGGATTGGGGGCTGAAAGGACCTCTGTCCCGACGGCCCTCTGTGTGGATCTTTGTGGCGGAGCGACAGGGCAGGTTGAGACCGCCTAGGAGAGAGGTGGGCCTGGCCCTGTTCGGCGTTCGCGGACACTTAACACGCTTAACGAGTTCTTGGTATTTGATCTGAGTCTGGCTACGAGCCTATACGCACTAACCATCTACGTGCGAGTAGTTATGGGTATCCCGACGTCGTGGTATCAGCCGAAGCACTTCGTGACGTCAGCGACTGAGCGGCGCACGCCGGGTTGGACTGCGTTAACGCAACTTCCTTTGTAATGGAGGTTGCTAGGTCTGCTCACCGGCCGCGTACGCAACGTGCAGGTGTGCTCAGGGCGATGGGCCCAGACCCCTGCGCACTTAGGTTTAGACCGGCATGCTGGCCTCTCTGTTGAGCCTAGGTGGGGCTACGACGTGTTGATCTTCCGAGGCCGGGCATGACCCAGGAAAGTGTGTCCGGCCAAATGGGATCGAGCGTGTTGGGTTATGTGGTGCACCCCTGCAGGGAAGTTTAATCTATTCGAATAGCCGTGATCTTCGGTAACAGGACGACTTGGAGTTGTACCTTGACCTTATGACAACTAGAACCGGATACTTAATAAAACACACCCTTCCAAGTGCCAGATACAACCGGTGGTCGCTCTACCTCAGGGATATGAGGAGGGGATCGCCGGGTAGGATTATGCTATGAGATGTTACTTGGAGATGCTACTTGGAGGACTTCGACCTACCCTCTTCTGCCTGTTGCAAGACGAAGGTGACCAGAAGCGTAGTCTTCGATAAGACTAGCTATCCCCCTCTTATTCTGGCA
>NW_021194988.1:0-1346 GCF_002162155.2 Triticum dicoccoides
TCACCATTTTGCCCAATTCTGGTCCGTCTCGTGGACTATTACTCACCGTTTTGGGGTCCCAGAGCGATTTCCACGATTCACGATCCCGGGGGTGCGTTTACGTGCCCGTCGTCAACACTCATAGTTCTGGCCAATTCTGACCCGTTTCGTGGACTATCACTCACCTTTTTGGGGTCCCGAAGCGATTTCCATAGTTGTTGAACCCAAAGATGCACTTACGTGTCGTTCATCAACACTCGCAGTTTTGGCTGATTCTGGCCCGTTTTGTGGACTATAACTCGTTGTTTCGGGTCCCGGAGGGATTTCCACGATTGACGAACCCCTGGTGCGTTTATGTTCCGGTCATCAACAATCACGGTTTTCTTTGATTCTGTCCCTTTCGTGGACTATTACTCACCGTTTTAGGGTCCTAAAGCGATTTCCATTGTTGTCGAACCCCAAGGTGTGCTTTCGTGTTGGTCGTCGAGTCTCGCAGTTTTGGCCGATTCTGGCCCGTTTCTTGGATTATTACTCAGTTTTGGGGTCCCGATGTGATTTCCACGATTGATGAACCCCGGGGGTGCGTTTATGTGTCGGTCATCAACACTCACAATTTTGGCCAATCCTGGCCGTCTCGTGGACTATTACTCACTGTTTTGGGGTCCCGGAGTGATTTCCACGATTGACGAACCTCTGGGTGCGTTTACATGTCGGTCATCAACACTCGCAGGTTTTGTTGATTCCGAGACCCGTTTCGTGGACTATTACTCACCGTTTTGGGGTCCTAAAGAGATTTCCATTTTTGTCGAACCCCAAGGTGTGCTTGCGTGTTGGTCGTCAAGACTCGCAGTTTTGGCCGATTTTGGCCCGTTTTTGAACTATTACACAGTTTTGGCATCCCGAAGTGATTTCCACGATTGACAAACCCTACGGTGCGCTTACGTGTCGGTCATCAACAATCGCAGTTTTGGCCGATTCTGGTCCGTTTGGTGCACTATTACTCACCGTTTTGGGGTCCTAGAGCGATTTACACGATTTGCGATCCCCGGGGTGCGTTTATGTGTCGGTTATCACCATTTTGCCCAATTCTGGTCCGTCTCGTGGACTATTACTCACCGTTTTGGGGTCCCAGAGCGATTTCCACGATTCACGATCCCGGGGGTGCGTTTACGTGCCCGTCGTCAACACTCATAGTTCTAGCCAATTCTGACCCGTTTCGTGGACTATCACTCACCTTTTTGGGGTCCCGAAGCGATTTCCATAGTTGTTGAACCCAAAGATGCACTTACGTGTCGTTCATCAACACTCGCAGTTTTGGCCGATTCTGGCCCGTTTTGTGGACTATTACTCGCAGTTTCGGGTCCCGG
>NW_021194989.1:0-662 GCF_002162155.2 Triticum dicoccoides
AAGAAGCAGAAGAAGAAGAAGCAGAAGAAGAAGAAGAAGAAGAAGAAGAAGAAGAAGAAGAAGAAGAAGAAGAATAAGAAGCAGCAGCAGCAGCACCAGAAGAAGAAGAAGAAGAAGAAGAAGAAGAAGAAGAAGAAGAAGAAGAATAAGAAGAAGAATAAGAAGAAGAAGAAGAAGAAGAAGAAGAAGAAGAAGAAGAAGAAGAAGAAGAAGAAGAAGAAGAAGAAGTGATAGAGGCGAGGTGTCCCGATCTTTCGATGAGATGATAACTATCGATTTGGTGGAGATGACTTTGACGATCCGACTACAAACGTGCACGACGTTGTGCCTTAGCAATCGCTAAACCAACTCCGAGAGGTTATTGACCACGCCGGAGCACAATCAACCTGACCACGAAGGTCTATTCCTGCAAGCAATCGAAGAACAAGCAAGAATATGATAAAAGCAATCCGAATATTGCGAGTATATATGAAGTATTGATAAAGGTGGGGATCCGTAAGCGGTCTTGGTCTGGTCGTTGGACACAAACGAAGTACACGAAGTTGCAATGGCTAACTTTTAACTAAACAAATCCCAAGGAAAAGCTACTAGATGGATCTACTTATATAGGAGCAAGGGGTGGCGGCCAAGGAGGTGGGAGGACGTCCCAAGGCAGCCTAAAA
>NW_021194990.1:0-931 GCF_002162155.2 Triticum dicoccoides
GGAAATGATATAGAACTTTTGGACAGCATTAAGGCCTACTTGAATAAGAGTTTTTCAATGAAGGACCTTGGAGAAGCTGCTTATATATTAGGCATCAAGATCTATAGGGATAGATCAAGACGCCTCATAGGTCTTTCACAAAGCACATATCTTGATAAGATTTTGAAGAAGTTCAAAATGGATCAGTCCAAGAAAGGGTTCTTGCCTGTTTTGCAAGGTGTGAAATTGAGCTCAGCTCAATGTCCGACCACGGCAGCAGAGATAGAAGAGATGAGTGTCATCCCCTATGCCTCAGCCATAGGTTCTATTATGTATGCCATGCTGTGTACCAGACCTGATGTAAACCTTGCCGTAAGTTTGGTAGGAAGGTACCAAAGTAATCCCGGCAAGGAACACTGGACAGCGGTCAAGAATATCTTGAAGTACCTGAAAAGGACTAAGGAAATGTTTCTCGTTTATGGAGGTGACGAAGAGCTCGTCGTAAAAGGTTACGTCGACGCTAGCTTCGACACAGATCTGGATGACTCTAAGTCACAAACCGGATATGTGTATATTTTGAATGGTGGGGCAGTAAGCTGGTGCAGTTGCAAGCAAAGCGTCGTGGCGGGATCTACATGTGAAGCGGAGTACATGGCAGCCTCGGAGGCAGCACATGAAGCAATATGGGTGAAGGAGTTCATCACCGACCTAGGAGTCATACCCAATGCGTCGGGGCCGATCAAGCTCTTCTGTGACAACACTGGAGCTATTGCACTTGCCAAGGAGCCCAGGTTTCACAAGAAGACAAGGCACATCAAGCGTCGCTTCAACTCCATCCGTGAAAATGTTCAAGATGGAGACATAGAGATTTGTAAAGTACATACGGACCTGAATGTAGCAGATCCGTTGACTAAACCTCTCCCAAGAGCAAAACATGATCAACACCAGAATT
>NW_021194991.1:0-1179 GCF_002162155.2 Triticum dicoccoides
CAGGTCATACAAAAAATAAAGACAACTCCTATGGCTCCTGCCGGTTGTCATACTCATCGACATGCAAGTCGTGAATCCTATTACAAGAACATGATCAATCTCATACATTACATATATCATTCATCACATCCTTTTGGCCATATCACATCACATAGCATACCCTGCAAAAACAAGTTAGACGTCCTCTAATTGTTGTTTGCATGTTTTACGTGGCTGCTATGGGTTTCTAGCAAGAACGTTTCTTACCTACGCAAAGACCACAACGTGATATGCCAATTGCTATTTACCCTTCATAAGGACCCTTTTCATCGAATCCGATCCGACTAAAGTAGGAGAGACAGACACCCGCTAGCCACGTTATGCATCTAGTGCATGTCAGTCGGTGGAACCAGTCTCACGTAAGAGTACGTGTAAGGTCGGTCCGGGCCGCTTCATCCCACGATGCCGCCGAATCAAGATAAGACTAGTAACGGCAAGCATATTGAACAAAATCAACGCCCACAACTACTTTGTGTTCTACTCGTGCATAGAATCTACGCAATAGACCTAGCTCATGATGCCACTGTTGGGGAACGTAGCAGAAATTCAAAATTTTCCTACGCGTCACCAAGATCTATCTATGGAGAGACCAGCAACGAGTAGAAGGAGAGGAGAGTTTGCATCTACATACCCTTGTAGATCGCTAAGCGGAAGCGTTCAAGTGAACGGGGTTGATGGAGTCGTACTCGTCGTGATTCAAATCACCGATGATCAAGTGCCGAACGGACGGCACCTCCGCGTTCAACACACGTACAGCTCGACGATGTCTCCCACGCCTTGATCCAGCAAGGAGAGAGGGAGAGGTTGAGGAAGACTCCATCCAGCAGCAGCACAACGGCGTGGTGGTGATGGAGGAGCGTGGCAATCCTGCAGGGCTTCGCCGAGCACCTACGGGAGAGGAGATGTGTCACGGGAGGGAGAGGGAGGCAACCAAAGGCCTTAGGTATGATTGCTCCTCCTTTTCCCCACTATATATAGGGCCAAGGGAGAGGGGGAGGGCGCAGCCTTGCCCCCTCCTCCAAGAAAGGGGTGCGGCTAAGGATGGGGAGGAGTCCATCCTCCCCAAGGCACCTCGGAGGTGCCTTCCCCCTTTAGGACTCTTCCCTTTTTCCTTTATCTTGGCGCATGGGCCTCTAGGGG
>NW_021194992.1:0-1457 GCF_002162155.2 Triticum dicoccoides
TGCCTTTTGGGTTAACTAATGCACCTAGTACTTTCATGAGATTAATGAACGAAGTTTTACGTGCTTTCATTGGACGATTTGTGGTAGTTTACTTTGATGACATATTGATTTATAGCAGATCTTTGGAAGAACATTTGGAACATTTACGTGCTGTTTTTATTGCTCTACGTGATGCACGTTTGTTTGGTAACCTTGGGAAGTGCACCTTTTGCACCGACCGAGTATCTTTTCTTGGCTATGTTGTTACTCCACAGGGAATTGAAGTTGATAAAGCCAAGATTGAAGCTATTGAGAGTTGGCCGCAACCCAAAACGGTCACACAAGTGAGGAGTTTTCTTGGCCTCGTTGGATTCTATAGGCGTTTTGTGAGAGATTTCAGCACCATTGCTGCACCTCTCAATGAGCTTACAAAGAAAGATGTGCCTTTTCTTTGGCGTACCGCACAGGAAGAAGCCTTCTCGGTATTGAAAGATAAGTTGACACATGCTCCTTTACTCCAACTTCCTGATTTTAATAAGACTTTTGAGCTTGAATGTGATGCTAGTGGAATTGGATTAGGCGGTGTGTTATTACAAGATGGCAAACCTGTTGCATACTTTTCTGAAAAATTGAGTGGGCCTAGTCTGAATTATTCAACTTATGATAAAGAATTATATGCTCTTGTTCGGACTTTAGAAACATGGCAACATTATTTATGGCCCAAAGAATTTGTTATACATTCTGATCCTGAATCTTTGAAACATATTAAAAGTCAAGCTAAACTGAATCGTAGACATGCTAAATGGGTTGAATTCATTGAGACTTTTCCTTATGTCATTAAACACAAGAAGGGAAAAGAAAATGTTATTGCTGATGCATTGTCTCGTCGCTATACTATGCTTTCACAACTTGACTTCAAAATATTTGGTTTGGAGACCATCAAAGATCAATATGTGCATGATGCTGATTTTAAAGATGTAATGCAGAATTGTAAAGAAGGAAGAATGTGGAACAAGTATGTCGTTAACGATGGATTTGTGTTTCGTGCTAACAAGCTATGCATTCCAGCTAGCTCCGTTCGTCTTTTGTTGTTGCAGGAGGCGCATGGAGGAGGATTAATGGGACACTTTGGCGTGAAGAAGACGGAGGACGTACTTGCTACACATTTCTTTTGGCCAAAGATGAGACGGGATGTTGAGCGTTTTATTGCTCGCTGCACTACATGTCAAAAAGCTAAGTCACGACTCAATCCTCATGGTTTATATATGCCTTTGCCTGTACCTAGTGTTCCTTGGGAGGATATATCTATGGACTTTGTTTTAGGTTTACCTCGAACAAAGAAGGGGAGGGATAGCATATTTGTTGTCGTGGATAGATTCTCGAAAATGGCACACTTTATACCATGTCATAAAAGCGATGATGCTGTTAATGTTGCTGATTTGTTCTTTCATGAAATTATTCGCTTGCATGGTGTGCCA
>NW_021194993.1:0-913 GCF_002162155.2 Triticum dicoccoides
CACGAAATTCCCCCCCCCCTCTTCCTCCATATATACAGCCCTTAGGGCATCGTTTAGACTTTGGGTTTTGTTTAGATTAAAAGTTCGCCATAGCTGCAACTTCGCGTACTTCGTTTGTGTTCAACGACCAGACAAAGGCGTCACAGAACCCCACCTTGATCAATAAAGCTTTCATCTTATATTCGCAATATCCAGATTGCAATCTTAGTTTCTTGCTTGTTCTTCGTTTGCTCGCAGGAAACAGACCCTCGTGGTCAGGTTGATCGTGCTCCGGCGTGGTCAATAACCTCTCGGAGCTGGTTTAGCGATTGCTAAGGCGCGACGTCCTCGCACGTTCGTAGTCGGATCGTCAAAGTCGACTTCCACCAAAGCGATATCCATCATCTCATCGAAAGACGGGACACCTTTGCCTCTATCAAGTGGTATCAGATTTCCAGGTTGCTCGGTGAGATTTTACTGTTTTTCGTAGTTTAGATCGAGTCTGTCTTCATACCTATAGTCCACGAAAAAGCCACAAAAAAATTTAGGGTTAGTTCATCATATCCGAACCAATCTGAGCCTTTGCATAATCTTTTTAGGGTTTTGCTTTGTTGAATTTGCGGTTGCATCGTCGGTCTAGTTGCTGGTCTTAGAGTCTAGTCTTTTAGAGTTTCGAGTTCTGGTCATAAGTTGTCACGCCGCCGCCGCACCATCATCATCGCCCCTGCCATCTACCACCACCGCTCCGAATCCGTATCCATATACCACCACCAATCCGTGTCCATATACCACCACCGATCCATATCCATATACTACCACCGCTACCACCACCGCTGCCATATACCACCACCATATATCCACCACCAATCCGAGTTCCTTGCTTATTAGGTTTGTTTTCGAGATCCATCTAGTTTCCGATTCGTGTTTCCTTGCC
>NW_021194994.1:0-1109 GCF_002162155.2 Triticum dicoccoides
GAGAAGAATAAGAGTGAAAATCAGATTGTGGCAAAAGAATTTGAGCAACAAATGAAGCCTAATAATAAACCATCTAGTGTTGCTTCTGAAATTAAATTGAAAAGTGCATGTTTATTTGCCACCAAATCTGATATTGATGAGCTAGATTTCAGCAAATCTGTTTGCTATGCTTTTGTGTGCAAAGAGGCATTATTTTCATTCGAGGACGTGCCTTCCTCTTTGCCTCCTGCTGTCACTAACATTTTGCAGGAGTTCGCTGACGTCTTTCCACAAGACGTGCCACCGGGATTACCGCCTATTCGAGGGATTGAGCATCAAATTGACTTAATTCCCGGTGCTTCACTGCCAAACCGTGCACCATACCATACCAATCCAGAGGAGACGAAGGAGATTATGCGTCAAGTACAAGAGCTTCTCGACAAAGGTTATATACGCGAATCCCTTAGTCCTTGTGCTGTTCCTATTATTTTAGTGCCGAAAAAGGATGGTACATCACGTATGTGTGTTGATTGTAGAGGCATTAATAATATTACTATTCGTTATCGTCATCCTATTCCTAGGCTAGATGATATGCTTGATGAATTGAGTGGCTCTACAATAATCTCCAAAGTTGATTTGCGTAGTGGATACCATCAAATTCGTATGAAATTGGGAGATGAATAGAAAACAACATTTAAAACTAAGTTTGGATTATATGAGTGGTTAGTCATGCCTTTTGGGTTAACTAATGCGCCTAGTACTTTCATGAGACTAATGAACGAAGTTTTACGTGCTTTCATTGGACGATTTGTGGTAGTCTATTTTGATGATATACTGATTTATAGCAGATCTTTGGAAGAACATTTGGAACATTTACGTGCTGTTTTTATTGCTCTACGTGATGCACGTTTGTTTGGTAACCTTGGGAAGTGCACCTTTTGCACCGACCGAGTATCTTTTCTTGGCTATGTTGTTACTCCACAGAGAATTGAAGTTGACAAAGCCAAGATTGAAGCTATTGAGAGTTGGCCGCAGCCCAAAACGGTCACACAAGTGAGGAGTTTTCTTGGCCTCGCTGGATTCTATAGGCGTTTTGTGAGAGATTTCAGCACCATTGCTGCACCTCTCAA
>NW_021194995.1:0-1300 GCF_002162155.2 Triticum dicoccoides
GATGCCAAGAAGCAAGCAAGGTTCCGTAAGGGACTTAGTCCTGAGCTTCGCCGCGACCTCCGTCTGCATGAGTGCACATCTTTTCAGAAGCTTGTTAACAAGGCCATCAGTGCTGAAACTGGTCAGACTGATTATGACGCAACACGCAAGCATGGCCGTGACATGGGTTCCTCATCCGGTGCTGGTCCTCAGAAGCGCCGCGTGTGGGTGCCCAACACCGCCCTGCCACCCAGGTTCACACCGAGGCCATCTTTCCAGGCGCCTCGCCCCGTTCAACAGTCTGCACCAGCCAAGCCCTATGGGGGTCCAACCAACAATGCTCCTCCACGTACCAGTTCCGTGACTTGTTTCAAGTGTGGGGAATCTGGTCACTATATGCGTGAGTGTCCCCAGACCAACCCCAACCAATCTGCTAAAGCTGTTGGCCGTGGCAAGCCGACAGGGAAAGTGTTCCACGCCAAGCGGCCACCGCTACACGTGGCCATGTCAACTGTATCTCTGTCGAAGAAGCTCAAGAGGATCCCAACGTCGTTCTCGGTACGCTCCTTGTTAATTGCCACCCGGCATCTGTTCTTTTCGATACAGGAGCCTCTCATTCATTTATATCCGAGAACTATGCTCGTTTGCATAACACCGCATTCTGTAACATGCCATCCACTATGGAAATTTCTACTCCCGGTTCTAGATGGCAGACCTCCAGGGTAAGTTATGGAAATGAAATCCAAGTCGACAGACTTGTTTTCCTTGCATCTTTGATAGCTCTCAAATTTTCAGATATTAATATCATTTTGGGTATGGACTGGATGTCAGCTCATCATGCCAAAATTGATTGCTTCTCTAGGACTGTTCAACTCACCCATCCTTCGAGGAAGATAGTCAATGTCTTGACCCGATTAGCCAAGCGACAATTATATTCTCTTAACGCCAGCCCTTTGCCAGACCTTGAGGACGTTCCGGTAGTCCGTGACTTCCCGGATGTCTTCCCAGAGGAATTGCCAGGTGTTCCACCTGACAGGGATGTTGAGTTCGTAATAGACCTCATTCCAGGAACCGTTCCGATTGCTAGAAGACCCTATAAGATGGCACCACTAGAACTAGCCGAGCTTAAGAAACAACTCGATGAGTCCTTGAAAAAGGGTTTCATCCGACCTAGTTCATCTCCGTGGGCTTGCCCCGTCCTCTTCGTCAAGAAGAAGGATGGTACGGACCGGATGGTTGTAGATTACCGACCTGTCAACTTGGTCACAATCAAGAACAAATATCCGCTCCCCAGGATCAACGACCTGTATGATCAGCTCGC
>NW_021194996.1:0-1226 GCF_002162155.2 Triticum dicoccoides
TGCCCGAAAACGCGAAACTCCGGGAATACTTTCCCGGATGTTTCCCCCTTTCGTCGGTATCACTTACTACCGCGTTAGGGCACACCGAACACCGCGTATTGCCTTGTTATATTCTGTGATGCCTTGTTTGCTCTGTATTCATTATTTCTTCCCCCTCTTCTCTCCGGTAGACTACGAGACCGACGCCGTTGCTGCCCAGTTCGACTACGGAGTTGACGACCCCTCTCTCTTGCCAGAGCGACCAGGCAAGCCCCCCCCCTTGATCACCAGATATCGCCTATTCTCCTCTATACTGCTTGCATTAGAGTATTGTAGCATGTTACTGCTTTCCGTTAATCCTATTCTGATGCATAGCCTGTCATTGCTGCTACAGTCATTGATACCTTACCCGCAATCCTAAATGCTTAGTATAGGATGCTAGTTTATCATCATTGGCCCTACATTCTTGTCAGTCTGCCTTGCTATACTATCGGGCCGTGATCACTTGGGAGGTGATCACGGGTATATACTATACATACATACATACTATACAGATGGTGACTAAAGTCGGGTCAGCTCATTGAGTACCCGCAAGTGATTCTGACGAGGGGGCTGAAAGGATAGGTGGCTCCATCCCGGTAGAGGTGGGCCTGGGTTCCCGACGGCCCTCGACTGTTACTTTGTGGCGGAGCGACAGGGCAGGTTGAGACCACCTAGGAGACAGGTGGGCCTGGCCCTGTTCGGCGTTCGCAGATACATAACACGCTTAACGAGATCTTGGTATTTGATCTGAGTCTGGCTACGAGCCTATACGCACTAACCATCTACGCGGGAGTAGTTATGGGTATCCCGGCGTCGTGGTATCAGCCGAAGCACTTCGTGACGTCAGCGACTGAGCGGCGCGCGCCGGGTTGGACTGCGTTAACGCAACTTCCTTTGTAATGGAGGTTGCTAGGTCTGCTCACCGGCCGCGTACGCAACGTGCAGGTGTGCTCAGGGCGATGGGCCCAGACCCCTGCGCGCTTAGGTTTAGACCGGCGTGCTGGCCTCTCTGTTGAGCCTAGGTGGGGCTGCGACGTGTTGATCTTCCGAGGCCGGGCATGACCCAGGAAAGTGTGTCCGGCCAAATGGGATCGAGCGTGTTGGGTTATGTGGTGCACCCCTGCAGGGAAGTTAATCTATTCGAATAGCCGTGATCTTCGGTAACAGGACGACTTGGAGTTGTACCTTGACCTTATGACAACTAG
>NW_021194997.1:0-502 GCF_002162155.2 Triticum dicoccoides
CCTAATTGTTTAGAGAGCTAAATGACCGTGAAATTGAAAATCACTACAAAATGAATTCTGAAAATGTTGAAACTTGGAATGGTATCATCATTTCACCCGCATAGCATGTGCGAAAGAGTAGAGAGGGTCACGGCAAAAATTGGACGCACTTCATGTACAAACTGGACAAACTCTTTCGGAGTATTACGGTTTCGGACGAGAACTCATCTGTTACACGGGCACTTCGATGTTTTTTAAACTTATTTGAACTCCGGACTTCTTTTGTGTTTAGTATGCAGCATTCAAAGCGACGTCATCAATTCCCAACATGTTCTGACATCATTTGTTGTTTTTCGGTCATTTACCTAATTGTTTAGAGAGCTAAATGTCCGTGAAATTGAAAATCATTACAAAATGAATTCTGAAAATGTTGAAACTTGGCATGGTATCATCATTTCACCCGCATAGCATGTGCGAAAGAGTAGAGAGGGTCACGGCAAAAACTGGACGCACTTCGTGTACA
>NW_021194997.1:512-1076 GCF_002162155.2 Triticum dicoccoides
ACTTCTTTTGTGTTCAGTATGTAGCATTCAAAGCGACATCATCAATTTCCAACATGTTCTAACATCATTTGTTGTTTTTCGGTCATTTACCTAATTGTTTAGAGAGCTAAATGACCGTGAAATTGAAAATCACTACAAAATGAATTCTGAAAATGTTGAAACTTGGCATGGTATCATCATTTCACCCACATAGCATGTGCGAAAGAGTAGAGAGGGTCACGGCAAAAACTGGATGCACTTCGTGTACAAACTGGACAAACTCTTTCGGAGTATCAGGATTTCGGACGAGAACTCATTTGTTACACGGGCACTTCGATGTTTTTTAAACTTATTTGAACTCCGACTTCTTTTGTGTTCAGTATGCAGCATTCAAAGCGACGTCATCAATTCCCAACATGTTCTGACATCATTTGTTGTTTTTCGGTCATTTACCTAATTGTTTAGAGAGCTAAATGACAGTGAAATTGAAAATCACTACAAAATGAATTCTGAAAATGTTAAAACTTGGCATGGTATCATCATTTCACCCGCATAGCATGTGCAAAAGAGTAGAGAGGGTCACGG
>NW_021194997.1:1086-2667 GCF_002162155.2 Triticum dicoccoides
GGAGTATTACGGTTTCGGACGAGAACTCATCTGTTACACGGGCACTTCGATGTTTTTTAAACTTATTTGAACTCCGGACTTCTTTTGTGTTTAGTATGCAGCATTCAAAGCGACGTCATCAATTCCCAACATGTTCTGACATCATTTGTTGTTTTTCGGTCATTTACCTAATTGTTTAGAGAGCTAAATGACCGTGAAATTGAAAATCATTACAAAATGAATTCTGAAAATGTTGAAACTTGGCATGGTATCATCATTTCACCCGCATAGCATGTGCGAAAGAGTAGAGAGGGTCACGGCAAAAACTGGACGCACTTCGTGTACAAACTGGACACACTCTTTCGGAGTATCAGGGTTTCAGACGAGAACTCATCTGTTACACGGGCACTTCGATGTTTTTTAAACTTATTTGAACTTCGGACTTCTTTTGTGTTCAGTATGCAGCATTCAAAGCGACGTCATCAATTCCCAACATGTTCTGACATCATTTGTTGTTTTTCGGTCATTTACCTAATTGTTTAGAGAGCTAAATGACCGTGAAATTGAAAATCACTACAAAATGGATTTTGAAAATGTTGAAACTTAGCATGGTATCATCATTTCACCCACGTAGCATGTGCGAAAGAGTAGAAAGGGTCACGGCAAAAACTGGACGCACTTCGTGTACAAACTGGACAAACTCTTTCGGAGTATCAGGGTTTCAGACGAGAACTCATCTGTTACACGGGCACTTCGATGTTTTTTAAACTTATTCGAACTTCGGACTTCTTTTGTGTTCAGTATGCAGCATTCCAAGCGACGTCATCAATTTCCAACATGTTCTGACATCATTTGTTGTTTTTCGGTCATTTACCTCATTGTTTAGAGAGCTAAATGACCGTGAAATTGAAAATCACTACAAAATGGATTCTGAAAATGTTGAAACTTAGCATGGTATCATCATTTCACCCACATAGCATGTGCGAAAGAGTAGAGAGGGTCACTGCAAAAACAGGACGCACTTCGTGTACAAACTGGACAAACTCTTTCGGAGTATCATGGTTTCGGACGAGAACTCATCTCTTACACGGGCACTTCGATGTTTTTTAAACTTATTTAAACTCCGGACTTCTTTTGTGTTCAGTATGCAGCATTCCAAGCGACGTCATCAATTTCCAACATGTTCTGACATCATTTGTTGTTTTTCGGTCATTTACCTCATTGTTTAGAGAGCTAAATGACCGTGAAATTGAAAATCACTACAAAATGAATTCTGAAAATGTTGAAACTTGGCATGGTATCATCATTTCACCCGCATAGCATGTGCGAAAGAGTAGAGAGGGTCACGGCAAAAACTGGACGCACTTCGTGTACAAACTGGACAAACTCTTTCGGAGTATCAGGGTTTCAGACGAGAACTCATCTGTTACACGGGCACTTCGATGTTTTTTAAACTTATTTGAACTTCGGACTTCTTTTGTGTTCAGTATGCAGCATTCAAAGCGACGTCATCAATTCCCAACATGTTCTGACATCATTTGTTGTTTTTCGGTCATTTACCTAATTGTTTAGAGAGCTAAATGACCGTGAAATTGAAAATCA
>NW_021194997.1:3875-4528 GCF_002162155.2 Triticum dicoccoides
ACACGGGCACTTCGATGTTTTTTAAACTTATTTAAACTCCGGACTTCTTTTGTGTTCAGTATGCAGCATTCCAAGCAACGTCATCAATTTCCAACATGTTCTGACATCATTTGTTGTTTTTCGGTCATTTACCTCATTGTTTAGAGAGCTAAATGACCGTGAAATTGAAAATCACTACAAAATGAATTCTGAAAATGTTGAAACTTGGCATGGTATCATCATTTCACCCGCATAGCATGTGCGAAAGAGTAGAGAGGGTCACGGCAAAAACTGGACGCACTTCGTGTACAAACTGGACAAACTCTTTCGGAGTATCAGGGTTTCAGACGAGAACTCATCTGTTACACGGGCACTTCGATGTTTTTTAAACTTATTCGAACTTCGGACTTCTTTTGTGTTCAGTATGCAGCATTCAAAGCGACGTCATCAATTCCCAACATGTTCTGACATCATTTGTTGTTTTTCGGTCATTTACCTAATTGTTTAGAGAGCTAAATGACCGTGAAATTGAAAATCACAACAAAATGAATTCTGAAAATGTTGAAACTTGGCATGGTATCATCATTTCACCCACATAGCATGTGCAAAAGAGTAGAGAGGGTCACGGCAAAAACTGGACGCACTTCGTGTACAAACTGGACAAACTCTTTTGG
>NW_021194997.1:4822-6496 GCF_002162155.2 Triticum dicoccoides
CTGGACAAGCTCTTTCGGAGTATCAGGGTTTCGGACAAGAACTCATCTCTTACACGGGCACTTCAATGTTTTTTAAACTTATTTAAACTCCGGACTTCTTTTGTGTTCAGTATGCAGCATTCCAAGCGACGTCATCAATTTCCAACATGTTCTGACATCATTTGTTGTTTTTTGGTCATTTACCTCGTTGTTTAGAGAGCTAAATGACCGTGAAATTGAAAATCACTACAAAATGAATTCTGAAAATGTTGAAACTTGGCATGGTATCATCATTTCCCCCGCATAGCATGTGCAAAAGAGTAGAGAGGGTCATGGCAAAAACTGGACGCACTTCGTGTACAAACTGGACAAACCCTTTCGGAGTACTAGGGTTTCGGACGAGAACTCATCTGTTACACGGGCACTTCAATGTTTTTTAAACTTATTTGAACTCCGGACTTCTTTTGTGTTCAGTATGCAGCATTCAAAGCGACGTCATCAATTCCCAACATGTTCTGACATCATTTGTTGTTTTTCGGTCATTTACCTAATTGTTTAGAGAGCTAAATGATCGTGAAATTGAAAATCATTACAAAATGAATTCTGAAAATGTTGAAACTTGGCATGGTATCATCATTTCACCCGCATAGCATGTGCGAAAGAGTAGAGAGGGTCACGGCAAAAACTGGACGCACTTCGTGTACAAACTGGACAAACTCTTTCGGAGTATCAAGGATTCAGACGAGAACTCATCTGTTACATGGGCACTTCGATGTTTTTAAACTTATTTGAACTTCGGACTTCTTTTGTGTTCAGTATGCAGCATTCAAAGCGACGTCATCAATTCCCAACATGTTCTGACATCATTTGTTGTTTTTCGGTCATTTACCTAATTGTTTAGAGAGCTAAATGACCGTGAAATTGAAAATCACTACAAAATGAATTCTGAAAATGTTGAAACTTGGCATGGTATCATCATTTCACCCACATAGCATGTGCGAAAGAGTAGAGAGGGTCACGGCAAAAACTGGACGCACTTCGTGTACAAACTGGACAAACTCTTTCGGAGTATCAGGGTTTCGGACGAGAACTCATCTCTTACACGGGCACTTCAATGTTTTTTAAACTTATTTAAACTCCGGACTTCTTTTGTGTTCAGTATGCAGCATTCCAAGCGACGTCATCAATTTCCAACATGTTCTGACATCATTTATTGTTTTTTGGTCATTTACCTCGTTGTTTAGAGAGCTAAATGACCGTGAAATTTAAAATCACTACAAAATGAATTCTGAAAATGTTGAAACTTGGCATGGTATCATCATTTCACCCGCATAGCATGTGCAAAAGAGTAGAGAGGGTCATGGCAAAAACTGGACGCACTTCGTGTACAAACTGGACAAACTCTTTCGGAGTATCAGGGTTTCGGACGAGAATTCATCTGTTACACGGGCACTTCAAATGTTTTTTAAACTTATTTGAATGCTGGACTCCTTTTGTGTTCATTATGCAGCATTCAAAGCCACGTCATCAATTTCTAACATGTTCTAACATTATTTGTTGTTTTTCGGTCATTTACCTAATTGTTTAGAGAGCTAAATGACCGTGAAATTGAAAATCACTACAAAATGAATTCTGAAAATGTTGAAACTTGGCATGGTATCATCATTTCACCCACATAGCATGTGCGAAAGAGTA
>NW_021194998.1:0-1519 GCF_002162155.2 Triticum dicoccoides
GTCAGCCTGACCACGAAGGTCTATTCCTGCAAGCAATCGAAGAACGAGCAAGAATATGATAAAGCAATCTGAATATTGCAAATATATATGAGGTATTGATAATGGTGGGGATCCGTAAGCGGTCTTGGTCTGGTCGTTGGACACAAACGAAGTACACGAAGTTGCAATGGCTAACTTTTAACTAAACAAATCCCAAGGAAAAGCTACTAGATGGATCTACTTATATAGGAGCAAGGGGTGGCGGCCAAGGAGGTGGGAGGACGTCCCAAGGCAGCCTAAAACTAAATCTAGGTCGTACAAGGCCAATGGGCCCAAGTGGAGGTGATGTAACACCTTTGGACTTGTAGTTTGACTCGGATTCTGCTGCAGCATCAGATTGTTTCATCCACAACTCAACACTCCGGACGAATTTGAAGGTGATTCCAATTGGGTTGGAAAGTGCACGAAATCTAGTTTCCAACAAAAAAAGAATCACCCAATTTGGAGTCCGTATGAAAAACTTGTGTGCGTTTTGAGTCAGGTGTGTCTGTGCAGTCCGAATCTGAATCCAGAACGTGAGAGACTTGGACTCTATCTTCTCTTGGGCCAAAAGTGACGTGAGAGAACTTTTTGGACAGCAAATAAACATCTCTTTCTTCCTTATCTTCATATGTGGATTGTACAAATGTCCCATACACCTGCAATTAGACAAAACACAAAAGTGTGTGAAGTATTTTTGTTCTGGATAACATAAATAGATTATTGAATAGTTTGCACTAGAAATCACCTGACAAATATGCATATATGCAATATTTTTGGTCATATCCATGGTAGTCATGTCCTCATCAAAGTTTCAGCAAATGATGACTGAACGGGTACAAGATGTGCTGAACAATTTTGAAGAGGCCATGGAGAAGATCACTGGCCTTGAGAAGACGTTCGAAACAAAGCTCGATAACAGATTTAATGAACTGCTTGCGCGTCTTCCACCACCGGCTGCACCTGTCGCACCTCTGCAACAACAACAACTACGCCCCCTTCCGAATCAGTATGGACGAGCACAGCATGTTCCTATTGTGCCAGGACAAAATTCTGGTGCCGCTGTTACTGCTGTTGGTGCTTCTTTGGCTCCTGCTACTGCTCCTGCTGGTACCCAGGAGGATGATGAGTATGCGGGCGATTATGAGGATGAGGTTGATCAAAATCAGATCTACGAGCAGCCACCAGCACCACCACCAGCAGGTCGACCTCAGGTATATATTCGTAATGGTAGGCCTGCACCACCACCTCAGGTACGAGATGATGTCCATATTCCTAAACTGAAATTGAATATTCCACCATTTGAGGGTAGATATGTTCCTGATATATATCTTACTTGGGAGTTAGAAACTGAACAACGATTTACATGTTTACAATATCCTGAGGAAAGACGAGTTGCTGCTGCTGTTTGTGCTTTCACTAGTTTTGCATGTGTATGGTGGTCTGAACATTGTAGATTATATCCTATTCCAACTACTTGGGCTGCTTTGAAAACTGCTAT
>NW_021194999.1:0-1164 GCF_002162155.2 Triticum dicoccoides
CGGAGTTGGTTTAGCGATTGCTAAGGCGCGACGTCCTCGCACGTTCGTAGTCGGATCGTCAAACTCGACTTCCACCAAAGCGATATCCATCATCTCATCGAAAGACGGGACACCTTTGCCTCTATCAAGTGGTATCAGATTTCCAGGTTGCTCGGTGAGATTTTACAGTTTTTCGTAGTTTAGATCGAGTCTGTTCTTCATACCTACAGTCCACGAAAAAGCCACAAAAAAAATTAGGGTTAGTTCATCATATCCGAACCAATCTGAGCCTTTGCATAATCTTTTTAGGGTTTTGCTTTGTTGAATTTGCGGTTGCATCGTCGTGTCTAGTTGCTGGTCTTAGAGTCTAGTCTTTTAGAGTTTCGAGTTCTGGTCATAAGTTGTCACGCCGCCGCCGCACCATCATCATCGCCCCTGCCATCTACCACCACCGCTTATCCGCCACCGCTCCGAATCCGTATCCATATACCACCACCGATTCATATACCACCACCGATTCATATCCATATCTGATGAGGACATCAATACAATTGTTACACCCACAGCCCCTGCTGCTATACATACTGGACCAATTACTAGAGCTCGTGCACGCCAACTAAATTACCAGGTACTTTCGTTTCTTGGTAATGATTCTAATGTTCATGAGAATATGATGCTGCCTAAATTGGATACATTTGTTTTGCTTACAAATGGAGGGCCTAGCTTGGAGAAGGATGAACATTGGAGCAAGAACAAGCATGGAGATGATGCCATGCGCAAGGGGAACAAGAACGGAGTTACAAGTGATGATTTCAGGACTTTGAAGCCACCATAATGGGTGCATGAAGCCTTGGACGAAATATACAAGATGCCACTTCACAAATTTCGTCCCGAGGCTATTTTAGGTGCTGCGTCACCTTATTATTGGGCCAGGCCCATGTAATTTCGAAATACATAAGTATAGGCTATTTTTAGAGTCCGTATGTGTGGGGAAACAAGAGATAGGGTTGATTTCGGACCCCTCCACCAAGGGCCACGAAATTCCCCCCCTCTTCCTCCATATATACAGCCCTTAGGGCATCGTTTAGACTTTGGGTTTTGTTTAGATTAAAAGTTCGCCATAGCTGCAACTTCGCGTACTTCGTTTGTGTTCAACGACCAGACAAAGGCGTCACAGAACCCCAC
>NW_021195000.1:0-1735 GCF_002162155.2 Triticum dicoccoides
AAATACCCCTGAAATATTTTATAAGCTTTTGGAAAAGTCCATCTAGCAATATAAAATATTCAGAGGAGTTTTTGGCATTGTTTGAATTATTTTAAAATTCAAAACAGTGGCAAAATAAATTAATAAAACAAAACAGAACAGAAAAATATAAAACAGAACTTACCTGGACTTACCTGGCCTCACCCGTGCAGCCCACCAGAGCCGGCCCAGCTCCTGTGCTGGTCCAGCACTGTGCGGCCCAGCCCACCGTGGTCGCCACCGTCTTCAACCTCCTGCCAGTAGGCAGGAGGGCGTGTGCCCGACGCGCGCGCGCACGCTCCGGCCACCTCCTGCTTACCTGCTCGCCGCTGGAGGCACCCGAGGGAGCCACGCACTCCCCCTCGCCCCCTGCACCTCCCCTCTCTTCCCCTGGACCCCGTTCCCTCCTCTGCTTCCCTCCCGCGCACACCACCGAGTGGAGCTCGCCGTCATCGTCGCCGTACCCATGGCCACCGGCCACCCCTAGTCTCGCCGATGCACCCAGGAGCTCCGCCTCGACCCCCTCTTCCTTCCCACCGATCCACAGCCCTCCGGAAGCCCTGCATCGCCGCCATCGCCGTCGTCTTCTACCTCGGACCCGCCGGCCATCTTCGTCAAATTCGCCGGCTCTGGACCGTCCCCGACCTCGCCGAGCGTCCCCTCGTCATCGCCGTGAGTCACTGACCCTCTCCCCTAACTCAGCATGCTCCCCTCCATGCCGTAGCGCCGTTCCCCACGAGCACCGAAGCCACCGTCCGCCATTGCTGCTGCACGCATAGCCTCCGTGCTCCCCTGGCCCCACTGAGCTGCTCTTAGTGCTCCCCATGACTAGCAGGTGCTGCCCAGCCTCTCAGCTCGCTCGCTCGCCAAGCGTAGCCCCGTGCCCGTGCTGGCCCGAACTCCGGTCGCCGCCGCAGGCCCCGTTCCGGTGAGCTCGGGCCACCTCAGCCCCTGCCGTTTGCACAGATGGATGCGGGCGACTCCCAGCTACGCGTAGAGCCCCTCCTCCGTCCGTTTGGTCGTCGGAGCACGAAACCCAAAGGCCTCCGCCGCCTCGGCCTCGCCGTCGACTCACCGCCGGCGGGTTAGGCCCTGTTGACCAGGGGTTTGACCCCCCCTGGGTCGATGACAGGTGGGGCCAGCCCCCCCTGTTAATTAGTTTAGATTATTTTAACTAATTACCCCCCCTGCTGACACTGACATGCGGGCCCAGGCTTTAATTAAAATTAGGTTAGTTAGTTAGTCACTGACGTGTGGACCCCACACGTCAGGTTTGACCCTGACTGACCCCTGTTGACTTGCTGACGTCACGGTGACGCACTGCTGACGCAGTAAATGTTTTCTGGAATTTAAATAATTCTTAAATGATTTATTATTTCCAGAAAATAGCTAAAACTTCAATAAATCATAGAAAATTAACCGTAACTCCAAATTAAATAAATTATATATGAAAAATTATCAGAAAAATTCAAGGAATCCATCTGTACCATTTTCATGCATGTTAGAATAACTTATAGCTGCTGTTTAGCACAAATCAATTAAAGGGCATTTATTAATCACATATGGAGTTTGAATTTGAATTTTATATTCAAACCAACTTCATTTAATCTGTTGCTAGTTGCATTAGCCCAAAACACATTCTTTTTGCCATGTCATGATCATGCATCATATTGTGCATTGCATTGATTGTGTTCCTTTCTGTGTTGCCGGTATTTGT
>NW_021195001.1:0-1037 GCF_002162155.2 Triticum dicoccoides
TGTCCTTGTGGACCTACGAAGTTCAGCAGTAACTTGATCCGAAGTACCTTGATCATCATCATTGTTTTCCTCTTCAGTTGGTGTGGGCATCACAGGAACGGTTTCCTGCGCTGCGCCACTTTCCTGCTCAAGAGGTAGTACTTCATCGAGTTCTACTTTCCTCCCACTTACTTCTTTCGAGAGAAACTCTTTTTCCAGAAAGCATCCGTTCTTGGCAACAAAGATCTTGCCTTCGGATCTTAAGTAGAAGGTATACCCTACAGTTTCCTTAGGGTATCCTATGAATACGCATTTTTCCGACTTGGGTTCGAGCTTTTCAGGTTGAAGTTTCTTGACATAAGCATCGCATCCCCAAACTTTTAGAAACGACAGCTTAGGTTTCTTACCAAACCATAATTCATACGGTGTCGTCTCAACGGATTTAGACGGTGCCCTATTTAAAGTGAATGTAGCTGTCTCTAGAGCGTATCCCCAAAATGATAGTGGTAAATCGGTAAGAGACATCATAGACCGCACCATATCTAATAGGGTGCGATTACGACGTTCGGACATACCGTTTCGCTGAGGTGTTCCAGGCGGCGTGAGTTGTGAAACGATTCCACATTTCCTTAAGTGTGTACCAAATTCGTGACTTAAGTATTCTCCTCCACGATCTGATCGTAAGAATTTTATCTTTCGGTCACGTTGATTCTCTACCTCATTCTGAAATTCCTTGAACTTTTCAAAGGTCTCAGACTTGTGTTTCATTAAGTAGACATACCCATATCTACTCAAGTCATCAGTGAGAGTGAGAACATAACGATATCCTCCGCGAGCCTCAACGCTCATTGGACCGCACACATCGGTATGTATGATTTCCAACAAGTTGGTTGCTCGCTCCATTGTTCCGGAGAACGGAGTCTTGGTCATTTTGCCCAAAAGGCATGGTTCGCACGTGTCAAACGATTCATAATCAAGAGACTCTAAAAGTCCATCGGCATGGAGCTTCTTCATGCGCTTGACACCAATGTGACCAAGGCGGCAGTGCCACAAGTATG
>NW_021195002.1:0-901 GCF_002162155.2 Triticum dicoccoides
CCCTTAGGGCATCGTTTAGACTTCGGGTTTTGTTTAGATCAAAAGTTCGCCATAGCTGCAACTTCGCGTACTTCGTTTGTGTTCAACGACCAGACAAAGGCGTCACAGAACCCCACCTTGATCAATAAAGCTTTCATCTTATATTCGCAATATCCAGATTGCAATCTCAGTTTCTTGCTTGTTCTTCGTTTGCTCGCAGGAAACAGACCCTCGTGGTCAGGTTGATCGTGCTCCGGCGTGGTCAATAACCTCTCAGAGTTGGTTTAGCGATTGCTAAGGCGCGACGTCCTCGCACGTTCGTAGTCGGATCGTCAAAGTCGACTTCCACCAAAGCGATATCCATCATCTCATCGAAAGACGGGACACCTTTGCCTCTATCAAGTGGTATCAGATTTCCAGGTTGCTCGGTGAGTTTTTACAGTTTTTCATAGTTTAGATCGAGTCTGTTCTTCATACCTACAGTCCACGAAAAAGCCACAAAAAAAAATTAGGGTTAGTTTATCATATCCGAACCAATCTGAGCCTTTGCATAATCTTTTTAGGGTTTTGCTTTGTTGAATTTGCGGTTGCATCGTCGGTCTAGTTGCTGGTCTTAGAGTCTAGTCTTTTAGAGTTTCGAGTTCTGGTCATAAGTTGTCACGCCGCCGCCGCACCATCATCATCGCCCCTGCCATCTACCACCACCGCTCCGAATTCGTATCCATATACCACCACCAATCCGTGCCCATATACCACCACCGATCCATATCCATATACTACCACCGCTACCACCACCGCTGCCATATACCACCACCATATATCCACCACCAATCCAAGTTCCTTGCTTATTAGGTTTGTTTTCGGGATCCATCTAGATTCCGATTCGTGTTTCCTTGCCGGAGTAGGTTTCGGAAAAAAAAAA
>NW_021195003.1:0-1335 GCF_002162155.2 Triticum dicoccoides
GACACGCGTGCCGGGCGTTTGCAACTGCCACAACACTTCCAGACTTGTGAGAGGCTGCCTACGCAAGATGTGGCGGCATGCTAGCTCCCGGAGGCCGCCGGCCACAGCCGTAGACGCGCGAAGGGCAATCCGCGTAGAGGGAATTTTTCGGATTCTTCTCCATCACCAAAATTTATGAAAAAATACCATCGTTCCTATAGCACATGTGCCCACGTCGTGCAAAAAAACTCATGATTTTATCGTGCTCCTAGTATTTAGTAATACTACGCCACTTCGTTACCGCAGAACGTCTACTACCGTGTCATCGCCGTCCGTGAGGGGGGGGGCACGCCCCGGAGACGCGTCCCGCCTCTTCGGACATGCCACCACACCACCCCGCATGTATGAGGGCCCGGTGCGACGCTCCAGTGGCATTGCTACCCCCAGTGCCCCCGTCCCGACTAACCCTGTAGCGTTTGACCACGGGATCTAGCCCTTTGACTTTGCACGGACGGGCTTTGACCAGTGGACCTCCCCACCCGGTTGTGTTAGGTCAGCCCATAGGAACACTTTGGAGCAACATCCGGGCCACACCCACAGCAAGATCCCCTCCGTGTAGACCCCACGCGTCCGTTTCCCCCCTCCAGGTGTCGGCGGCGGCGCCGTTCGTGAGGGGAGGCACCCCCCGGACACGCGTGTCGGGCGTTTGCAACTGCCACAACACTTCCAGACTTGTGAGAGGCCGCCTACGCAAGATTTGGCGGAGCCGTCCATGAGGGGGGCACACCCCGGACACGCGTGCCGGGCGTTTGAAACCACCACAACACTTCCAGACTTGTGAGAGGCCGCCTACGCAAGATTTGGCGGCATGCTAGCCCCCGGAGGCCGCCGGCCACAGCCGTAGACGCTCGAAGGGCAATCCGCGTAGAGGGAATTTTTCGGATACTTCTCCATCACCAAAAATTATGAAAAAATACCATCGTTCCTATAGCACATGTGCCCACGTCGTGCAAAAAATTCATGATTTTATCGTGCTCCGAGTATTTAGTTATATTGACGTCGCATCGTTACCGCAGAACGTCTACTACCGTGTCATCGCCGTCCGTGAGGGGGGGCCATGCCCCGGAGACGCGTCCCGCCTCTTCGGACATGCCACCACACCACCCCGCATGTATGAGGGCCGGGTGCGACGCTCCGGTGGCATTGCTACCCCTAGGGCCCCCGTCCTGCCTAACCCTGTAGCGTTTGACCACGGGATCTAGCCCTTTGACTTTGCACGGACGGGCTTTGACCAGTGGACCTCCCCACCCGGTTGTGTTAGGTCAGCCCATAGGAACACTTTGGAGCAACATCCGG
>NW_021195004.1:0-899 GCF_002162155.2 Triticum dicoccoides
GGAAAGTCTCAATGAATTCAACCCATTTAGCATGTCTACGATTCAGTTTAGCTTGACTTTTAATATGTTTCAAAGATTCATGATCAGAATGTATAACAAATTCTTTGGGCCATAAATAATGTTGCCATGTTTCTAAAGTCCGAACAAGAGCATATAATTCTTTATCATAAGTAGAATAATTCAGACTAGGCCCACTCAATTTTTCAGAAAAGTATGCAACGGGTTTGCCCTCTTGTAATAACACACCTCCTAATCCAATTCCACTAGCATCACATTCAAGCTCAAAAGTCTTATTAAAATCAGGAAGTTGGAGTAAAGGAGCATGTGTCAACTTATCTTTCAATACGGAGAAGGCTTCTTCCTGTGCGGTACCCCAAAGAAAAGGCACATCTTTCTTTGTAAGCTCATTGAGAGGTGCAGCAATGGTGCTGAAATCTCTCACAAAACGCCTATAGAATCCAGCGACGCCAAGAAAACTCCTCACGTGTGTGACCGTTTTGGGCTGCGGCCAACTCTCAATAGCTTCAATCTTGGCTTTATCAACTTTAATTCCCTGTGGAGTAACAACATAGCCAAGAAAAGATACTCGGTCGGTGCAAAAGGTGCACTTCCCAAGGTTACCAAACAAACGTGCATCACGTAGAGCAATAAAAACAGCACGTAAATGTTCCAAATGTTCTTCCAAAGATCTGCTATAAATCAATATGTCATCAAAGTAAACTACCACAAATCGTCCAATGAAAGCACGTAAAACTTCGTTCATTAATCTCATGAAAGTACTAGGTGCATTAGTTAACCCAAAAGGCATGACTAACCACTCATATAATCCAAACTTAGTTTTAAATGCTGTTTTCCATTCATCTCCCAATTTCATACGAATTTGATGGTAGCCACTACGC
>NW_021195005.1:0-3822 GCF_002162155.2 Triticum dicoccoides
GGATGAAGAAGTGTTCAATACAGAAGTTGTGCATATCATCAAGAAGGTAAACTTTGGTTTTGGAGTTATCATCATCAGAGATAGTATATGGCCTACAAATTTACTACGAGACTCGGATAATCCAGTCTACTGCAAGACCGAGTCCGACTGGAAGGTAAAGATGACCTCGAAAAGTATTCAAGAAAGCCTTATTTGAAAAAGTGATCAACATGAGAGTTGTTTGTATCGTCGAGGCGCACAAGTTTGATATTTGGGCCGTCTTGATCAGAGATCATATGCAACCTCAGCGGCCCGCGTAAGAACGAAGACAGAGTTTGGCCAGATTCAGACTGAATCCGAGTTGAAATAGAACTAGGACTCTAGGACGTGAATTGATGTAATTTTTCTTATAAGGAAAGCCTAGATGAATCCTTTACTTGTACGGGAAGTCCAGCCGCCTCTTCTATATGTTGGGTGTGACGGCCGATTGAACAACACACAATCGAACAAATCAATATATTACTTTTTCCTGTCTACGTTTTATCTCTCCACCATTTTTCTCTCTCGTTCTTTGTTGTTCTTCGTGTTCGAGCTGCGAATCCCGGGGCTCTAGGGGCGAGTGAATCGACCTAGGGTAGCCCATAGCCGCCGCAATCCCTGACGGGGTCCCTCCCGGGTGCGCGGGGTTTCGGGTCTGCAAAAGCACCCGCCGACTGTCTTGCGTATCGCGCTGTCGGTCGGGTCTCCTTCGACGTGAGCTGCAGTGCATCACCCCCGGCGTCGAGGGTACACGTGACGTGTTCGTGTGTCAACACACTTTTTGGCCACCTAACGTTTATAATAATTCAGCAAACTTTTCAACATCACACCACATGCAATGGACTTCAAGTGTTGGTTCAAATTCAAATTTTCCCTCAAATTCAAATTAGAATATTTGATCTGTTATTGGAATATTTGATCTGTTATTGAAATACTTGATCAAATGATGGACTATCTTCATTCAAATGTTGTTTTTTTGCTCTGTTATTGAAATATTTGATCAAATGATGGGCTATTTGCTCATTTTGCTTATTCTTTGCAGCATGTCTGATCAATGAAGCCACATTGAAGCAGTATGTGTGATCATTGCAGCACCTAAACTTATAGCTCACAAGATCTAAACATAACATACCATACAGCACAGGCAAATTTAAGGACAGACAAATATAGATAGCATAATAAATTAATACCACAGATCACACACAAAGTTTAGATACCATGACACAAAGTTTACCAAACAGCCATATTCAGTTTACCAAAAGTAAAATACAAAACATCATCACATCACACCGGAGTCAGGGCCTTTGCGAGGGCAGCATGCTGCCCCCTGATCTTGTAGTCCTTCCCGCGAATCGCTACATCCTCTGCATGAGACACAAGGTGATCGAAGCGGCCATCCTTTGGCTTTGGCTTGGTGGTGTAGTAGGGGCAGTGCCACTTCTTGATCTTGCGGTTGTAGAAGGAAGCAACTCCATTGGCCTTGATCTTCTCCACCTCCTTCGCTGTGAAGGACGCGACATTACCGTTGTACACATCTTCTCCAGAATCTTATTGCACACATGAATGAATTACATTAATACATTATAGATTCATATACACCATGTCAAAGGAACTAAATGAACAATCTAAATTTCAAGTAGGCTTACATCATATTCTTCGTCGTCACTATACTCTGGATCATACGGGTCGAACCCAGTAAGGCCCAGCTTCCTCTTATTCCCCACTGAATCATCCTCCTGAATATATAATTACATCCATTACTAGTAAATACAGAAGCCAACTGATAATTTAGATATGCACACATGACACATTGATCATATTATCCATACTATGATCCTATTTGCATTTTCCATTGCCATGCTTACACATTGAACAACAAAGCTAACATAACTACATATTATGGACAAATTTATATACTGATGAATCAAGTAAGTTCTTAATCAATTGGTAGGTACATCAAAATTAATGCATTCTATTTGGGCATATGACATTCAAAACGCCAATCTATGTAGCATTCAAAAGCAAATCTAAGCATACATGTGTGTAGCATTCAAAACCCCAATCTATGTAGCATTCAAAAACAAATCTAATAATCACGTGTAGCATTTAGGCATAGAGATCTCTATCTCTCATTAAGATCTGTCTAGCATTTTTGCAACGAATGTAATCCGAAAAACTCCCATACAAAAAATTCCCATCCCCCCATCCCTCAAACCAACTACTCTAACCGTCTATACTACCCTACCAATCACAATCCAACCAATGAAACTAACTCTACAACCCATCTAAATATTGCAACTAGGGTACAAGCAAATGGAAGTACCTCATGTACCACCTTCTCCTCGTAGGCAGCGCATCTGGATGGACTGCGCCGCTCGATGCCGTCACCTTCGTCTCTGAAAGCACCGAGGCGGAGCCCGCCACCTCCTTCGACACATCCACAGCCGCGACAACGGTTACAAGTTACCCTGCACCACCGTGGACGCCGCCAACGTCCTGCACTGCATCTGTCGCGGTCATCGCGCCCTGTAAATCTCCGACCGTTGCGCTAGCGTCACCACGAGTGTCCGCCATCGGTATGAGGGAGGCGATGAAGGTGAGGAAGAGGATGCGGTGGGGTTGAGCGAGATAGTGCGGTGGAGGAGAGCGAGACGACGCGGTACGGGAGAGGTAGACAATGCGGCAGGGAGGGGATTTGGAGGGAAATGGTAGGGACGAGGTGGTTTCTCCTCTTATACGATGGGACGTTTCTGGCATGTTGAAAGCACAAGTGCTCCCTAGGTGGTTTTGGTAATTAATGTCAACATATCTCTTGTTGGACTAACACTTTTACCTAGTACATTTCGACAAGGTCAACAATGGAGTGGCATGGACTAAAGGATGTGGGAACTCCTTTAAGATGCTAAGGACAAAGGATTGGCTCAAGCTTCAAGCTCAAGACTCTTCATTTTACATTTTAGTGATCCAAGATCACATTGAGTCTATAGGAAAAGCCAATACTATCAAGGAGGGATGAGGTGTTGCTTAATGAGCCTCTTGCTTCAAAGTGCTTAGTGATATGCTCCAAAAACCATCAACTACTTTCCCATTTCCACACAAATGACCTAAAACCTAAAGTCGAACTCGGCCCCACTGATTCTTCCTATCCGGCGCCACCGAGTTTTGATGTCTTAGCCACTGCCACAAACCCTAGGCAAATCGGTCTCACCGATAGGGATCTCGGTCTCACCGAGATGGGATTGTAATCTCTCTGTGTATGTCCATTATCAAAATCGGTCTCACCGAGTTTGAGGAATCGGTACTACCGATATTACAATGCAAACTTTCTGGTTGACTTATTATCAAAATAGGTCCCACCGAGTTTGATAATCGGTCCAACCGAGTCTGCCTGACCAACTCTCTGGAAAGCTAATTACCAAAATCGGTCTCACCGAGTTTGTGTAATTGGTCTTACCGAGATTACGTTATGCCCTAACCCTAACCGAATCGGTCTCACCGAGTTGCATTTCGGTCCCACCGAAAATCCTAATGGTCACATTATTTGCTAAATTGGTCTGACCGGGTTTAACAATTCGGTCCCACCGAGTTTGGTAGATTGTGTGTAACGGTTAGATTTTGTGTGGAGGCTATATATACCCCTCCACCTCCTCTTCATTCGTGGAGAGAGCCATCAGACTGAACCTACACTTCCAGCATCCTATTTCTGAGAGAGAAATACCTACTCATGTGTTGAGGCCAAGATATTCCATTCCTACCATATGAATCTTGATCTCTAGCCTTCCCCAAGTTGCTTTCCACTCAAAT
>NW_021195006.1:0-3822 GCF_002162155.2 Triticum dicoccoides
GGATGAAGAAGTGTTCAATACAGAAGTTGTGCATATCATCAAGAAGGTAAACTTTGGTTTTGGAGTTATCATCATCAGAGATAGTATATGGCCTACAAATTTACTACGAGACTCGGATAATCCAGTCTACTGCAAGACCGAGTCCGACTGGAAGGTAAAGATGACCTCGAAAAGTATTCAAGAAAGCCTTATTTGAAAAAGTGATCAACATGAGAGTTGTTTGTATCGTCGAGGCGCACAAGTTTGATATTTGGGCCGTCTTGATCAGAGATCATATGCAACCTCAGCGGCCCGCGTAAGAACGAAGACAGAGTTTGGCCAGATTCAGACTGAATCCGAGTTGAAATAGAACTAGGACTCTAGGACGTGAATTGATGTAATTTTTCTTATAAGGAAAGCCTAGATGAATCCTTTACTTGTACGGGAAGTCCAGCCGCCTCTTCTATATGTTGGGTGTGACGGCCGATTGAACAACACACAATCGAACAAATCAATATATTACTTTTTCCTGTCTACGTTTTATCTCTCCACCATTTTTCTCTCTCGTTCTTTGTTGTTCTTCGTGTTCGAGCTGCGAATCCCGGGGCTCTAGGGGCGAGTGAATCGACCTAGGGTAGCCCATAGCCGCCGCAATCCCTGACGGGGTCCCTCCCGGGTGCGCGGGGTTTCGGGTCTGCAAAAGCACCCGCCGACTGTCTTGCGTATCGCGCTGTCGGTCGGGTCTCCTTCGACGTGAGCTGCAGTGCATCACCCCCGGCGTCGAGGGTACACGTGACGTGTTCGTGTGTCAACACACTTTTTGGCCACCTAACGTTTATAATAATTCAGCAAACTTTTCAACATCACACCACATGCAATGGACTTCAAGTGTTGGTTCAAATTCAAATTTTCCCTCAAATTCAAATTAGAATATTTGATCTGTTATTGGAATATTTGATCTGTTATTGAAATACTTGATCAAATGATGGACTATCTTCATTCAAATGTTGTTTTTTTGCTCTGTTATTGAAATATTTGATCAAATGATGGGCTATTTGCTCATTTTGCTTATTCTTTGCAGCATGTCTGATCAATGAAGCCACATTGAAGCAGTATGTGTGATCATTGCAGCACCTAAACTTATAGCTCACAAGATCTAAACATAACATACCATACAGCACAGGCAAATTTAAGGACAGACAAATATAGATAGCATAATAAATTAATACCACAGATCACACACAAAGTTTAGATACCATGACACAAAGTTTACCAAACAGCCATATTCAGTTTACCAAAAGTAAAATACAAAACATCATCACATCACACCGGAGTCAGGGCCTTTGCGAGGGCAGCATGCTGCCCCCTGATCTTGTAGTCCTTCCCGCGAATCGCTACATCCTCTGCATGAGACACAAGGTGATCGAAGCGGCCATCCTTTGGCTTTGGCTTGGTGGTGTAGTAGGGGCAGTGCCACTTCTTGATCTTGCGGTTGTAGAAGGAAGCAACTCCATTGGCCTTGATCTTCTCCACCTCCTTCGCTGTGAAGGACGCGACATTACCGTTGTACACATCTTCTCCAGAATCTTATTGCACACATGAATGAATTACATTAATACATTATAGATTCATATACACCATGTCAAAGGAACTAAATGAACAATCTAAATTTCAAGTAGGCTTACATCATATTCTTCGTCGTCACTATACTCTGGATCATACGGGTCGAACCCAGTAAGGCCCAGCTTCCTCTTATTCCCCACTGAATCATCCTCCTGAATATATAATTACATCCATTACTAGTAAATACAGAAGCCAACTGATAATTTAGATATGCACACATGACACATTGATCATATTATCCATACTATGATCCTATTTGCATTTTCCATTGCCATGCTTACACATTGAACAACAAAGCTAACATAACTACATATTATGGACAAATTTATATACTGATGAATCAAGTAAGTTCTTAATCAATTGGTAGGTACATCAAAATTAATGCATTCTATTTGGGCATATGACATTCAAAACGCCAATCTATGTAGCATTCAAAAGCAAATCTAAGCATACATGTGTGTAGCATTCAAAACCCCAATCTATGTAGCATTCAAAAACAAATCTAATAATCACGTGTAGCATTTAGGCATAGAGATCTCTATCTCTCATTAAGATCTGTCTAGCATTTTTGCAACGAATGTAATCCGAAAAACTCCCATACAAAAAATTCCCATCCCCCCATCCCTCAAACCAACTACTCTAACCGTCTATACTACCCTACCAATCACAATCCAACCAATGAAACTAACTCTACAACCCATCTAAATATTGCAACTAGGGTACAAGCAAATGGAAGTACCTCATGTACCACCTTCTCCTCGTAGGCAGCGCATCTGGATGGACTGCGCCGCTCGATGCCGTCACCTTCATCTCTGAAAGCACCGAGGCGGAGCCCGCCACCTCCTTCGACACATCCACAGCCGCGACAACGGTTACAAGTTACCCTGCACCACCGTGGACGCCGCCAACGTCCTGCACTGCATCTGTCGCGGTCATCGCGCCCTGTAAATCTCCGACCGTTGCGCTAGCGTCACCACGAGTGTCCGCCATCGGTATGAGGGAGGCGATGAAGGTGAGGAAGAGGATGCGGTGGGGTTGAGCGAGATAGTGCGGTGGAGGAGAGCGAGACGACGCGGTACGGGAGAGGTAGACAATGCGGCAGGGAGGGGATTTGGAGGGAAATGGTAGGGACGAGGTGGTTCCTCCTCTTATACGATGGGACGTTTCTGGCATGTTGAAAGCACAAGTGCTCCCTAGGTGGTTTTGGTAATTAATGTCAACATATCTCTTGTTGGACTAACACTTTTACCTAGTACATTTCGACAAGGTCAACAATGGAGTGGCATGGACTAAAGGATGTGGGAACTCCTTTAAGATGCTAAGGACAAAGGATTGGCTCAAGCTTCAAGCTCAAGACTCTTCATTTTACATTTTAGTGATCCAAGATCACATTGAGTCTATAGGAAAAGCCAATACTATCAAGGAGGGATGAGGTGTTGCTTAATGAGCCTCTTGCTTCAAAGTGCTTAGTGATATGCTCCAAAAACCATCAACTACTTTCCCATTTCCACACAAATGACCTAAAACCTAAAGTCGAACTCGGCCCCACTGATTCTTCCTATCCGGCGCCACCGAGTTTTGATGTCTTAGCCACTGCCACAAACCCTAGGCAAATCGGTCTCACCGATAGGGATCTCGGTCTCACCGAGATGGGATTGTAATCTCTCTGTGTATGTCCATTATCAAAATCGGTCTCACCGAGTTTGAGGAATCGGTACTACCGATATTACAATGCAAACTTTCTGGTTGACTTATTATCAAAATAGGTCCCACCGAGTTTGATAATCGGTCCAACCGAGTCTGCCTGACCAACTCTCTGGAAAGCTAATTACCAAAATCGGTCTCACCGAGTTTGTGTAATTGGTCTTACCGAGATTACGTTATGCCCTAACCCTAACCGAATCGGTCTCACCGAGTTGCATTTCGGTCCCACCGAAAATCCTAATGGTCACATTATTTGCTAAATTGGTCTGACCGGGTTTAACAATTCGGTCCCACCGAGTTTGGTAGATTGTGTGTAACGGTTAGATTTTGTGTGGAGGCTATATATACCCCTCCACCTCCTCTTCATTCGTGGAGAGAGCCATCAGACTGAACCTACACTTCCAGCATCCTATTTCTGAGAGAGAAATACCTACTCATGTGTTGAGGCCAAGATATTCCATTCCTACCATATGAATCTTGATCTCTAGCCTTCCCCAAGTTGCTTTCCACTCAAAT
>NW_021195007.1:0-1285 GCF_002162155.2 Triticum dicoccoides
TTCTCTCGAAAGAAGTGAGTGGGAGGAAAGTAGAACTTGATGAGATAACTGTATCTACTCCCTTATTGGAAAGTAGTTCATCACAAGAACCGGTTCCTGTGACAACTACACCAATTAGTGAGGAAGCTAATGATATTGATCATGAAACTTCAGATCAAGTTTCTACTGAACCTCGTAGGTCTACCAGAGTAAGATCCGCACTAGAGTGGTACGGAAATCCTATTCTGGAAGTCATGTTACTAGACCATGATGAACCTACGAACTATGAGGAAGCGATGATGAGCCCAGATTCCGCAAAATGGCTAGAGGCCATGAAATCTGAGATAGGATCCATGTATGAAAACAAAGTATGGACTTTGGTTGACTTGCCCGATGATCGGCAAGCCATTGAGAATAAATGGATCTTTAAGAAGAAGACTGACGTTGATGGTAATGTTACTGTCTACAAAGCTCGACTTGTTGCAAAAGGTTTTCGACAAGTTCAAGGGGTTGACTATGATGAGACTTTCTCACCCGTAGCGATGCTTAAGTCTGTCCGAATCATGTTGGCTATTGCTGCATTTCATGATTATGAAATTTGGCAAATGGATGTCAAGACTGCATTCTTGAATGGATTTCTAGAAGAAGAGTTGTATATGATGCAACCTGAAGGTTTTGTTGATCCAAAAAGTGCTGACAAAGTGTGCAAGCTCCAACGTTCCATTTATGGACTGGTGCAAGCATCTCGGAGTTGGAATAAACGTTTTGATAGTGTGATCAAAGCATATGGTTTTATATAGACTTTTGGAGAAGCCTGTATTTACAAGAAAGTGAGTGGGAGCTCTGTAGAATTTCTAGTTTTATATGTTGATGACATATTATTAATTGGAAATGATATAGAATTTCTGGATAGCATAAAGGGATACTTGAATAAAAGTTTTTCTATGAAAGACCTCGGTGAAGCTGCTTACATATTGGGCATCAAGATCTATAGAGATAGATCAAGACGCTTAATAGGACTTTCACAAAGTACATACCTTGACAAAATTTTGAAAAAGTTCAAAATGGATCAGGCAAAGAAAGGATTCTTGCCTATGCTACAAGGTGTAAAGTTGAGTCAAACTCAATGCCCGACCACAGCAGAAGATAGAGAGAAAATGAAAGATGTTCCCTATGCTTCAGCCATAGGCTCTATCATGTATGCAATGCTGTGTACCAGACCTGACGTATGCTTAGCAATAAGCTTGGCAGGTAGGTACCAAAGTAATCCAGGAGTGGATCACTGGACAGCGGTCAAGAACATCCT
>NW_021195008.1:0-545 GCF_002162155.2 Triticum dicoccoides
GAGGTATGCCAACAAAGAGAGGAGTGAAACCTCCAACTGAGAAGAACCGGTATAAGCTCGAACATCGAAATCATCATAGAGGATGCGAGTGAACTCCGTTTTCGATGAACTCGAGCTTGTCACCAAGATGACCATAAGCTCCAAAACTCACAAACAGAAGAACCAAACAAGAACCGATAATATAGTAAGAAGAGGCAGGGGAGGTATGCCAACAAATAGAGGAGTAAAACCTCCAACTAAGAAGAACCGACATAACCTCCAACATCAAAAACATCATAGAAGATGCGAGTGAACTCCGTTTTCGATGAACTTGAGCTTGTTACCAAGATGACCATAAGCTCCAAAACTCACAAAGAGAAGAACCAAACAAGAACCGATAATATAGTAAGAAGAGGCAGGGGAGGTATGCCAACAAATAGAGGAGTGAAACCTCCAACCGAGAAGAACCGGCATAACCTCCAACATCGAAAACATCATAGAAGAGGCGAGTGAACTCTGTTTTCGATGAACTCAAGTTTGTCACCAAGATGACCATAAGCTCCAAA
>NW_021195008.1:4674-5203 GCF_002162155.2 Triticum dicoccoides
GAGCTTGTCACCAAGATGACCATAAGCTCCAAAACTCACAAAGAGAAGAACCAAACAAGAACCGATAATATAGAAAGAAGAGGCAGGGGAGGTATGCCAACCAATAGAGGAGTGGAACCTCCAACTGAGAAGAACCGGCATAACCTCCAACATCGAAAACATCATAGAAGATGCGAGTGAACTCCGTTTTCAATGAACTTGAGCTTGTCCCCAACATGAACATAAGCTCCAAAACTCACAAAGAGAAGAACCAAACACGAACCAATAATATAGTCAGAAGAGGCAGGGTAGGTATGCCAACAAATAGAGGAGTGAAACTTCCAACTCAGAAGAACCGGCATAACCTCCAACATCGTAAATATCATAGAAGAGGCGAGTGAACTCCGTTTTCGATGAACTCATGCTTGTCACCAAGATGACCATAAGCTCCAAAACTCACAAAGAGAAGAACCAAACAAGAACCGATAATATAGCCAGAAGAGGCAGGGAGGTATGCCAACAAATAGAGGAGTGAAACCTCCAACTTAGA
>NW_021195008.1:7981-10109 GCF_002162155.2 Triticum dicoccoides
TAAATATCATAGAAGAGGCGAGTGAATTCCGTTTTCGATGAACTCGTGCTTGTCACCAAGATGACCATAAGCTCCAAAACTCACAAAGAGAAGAACCAAACAAGAACCAATAATATAGTAAGAAGAGGCAGGGGAGATATGCCAACAAATAGAGGAGTGAAACCTCCAACTGAGAAGAACCGGCATAACCTCCAACATCGAAAACATCATAGAAGATGCGAGTGAACTCCGTTTTCGATGAACTCGAGCTTGTCACCAAGATGACCATAAGCTCCAAAAATCACAAAGAGAAGAACCAAACAAGAAAAAAATAATATAGTGAGAAGAGGCAGGGGAGGTATGCCAACAAATAAAGGAGTGAAACCTCCAACTGAGAAGAACCGACATAACCTCCACTATCGAAAACATCATGGAAGATGCGAGTGAACTCCGTTTTCGATGAACTTGAGCTTGTCACCAACATGAACATAAGCTCCAAAACTCACAAAGAGAAGAACCAACAAGAACCGATAATATAGTAAGAAGAGGCAGGGGAGGTATGCCAACAAATACAGGAGTGAAACCTCCAACTGAGAAGAACCAACATAACCTCCAACATCGAAAACATCATGGAAGATGCGAGTGAACTCCGTTTTCGATGAACTCGAGCTTGTCACCAAGATGACCATAAGCTCCAAAACTCACAAAGAGAAGAACCAAACACGAACCAATAATATAGTGAGAAGAGGCAGGGGAGGTATGCCAACAAATAGAGGAGTGAAACCTCCAACTGAGAAGAACCGACATAACCTCCAACATCGAAAACATCATGGAAGATGCGAGTGAACTCCGTTTTCGATGAACTCGAGCTTGTCACCAAGATGACCATAAGCTCCAAAACTCACAAAGAGAAGAACCAAACAAGAACCGATAATATAGAAAGAAGAGGCAGGGGAGGTATGCCAACCAATAGAGGAGTGGAACCTCCAACTGAGAAGAACCGGCATAACCTCCAACATCGAAAACATCATAGAAGATGCGAGTGAAATCCGTTTTCGATGAACTTGAGCTTGTCCCCAACATGAACATAAGCTCCAAAACTCACAAAGAGAAGAACCAAACACGAACCAATAATATAGTCAGAAGAGGCAGGGTAGGTATGCCAACAAATAGAGGAGTGAAACTTCCAACTCAGAAGAACCGACATAACCTCCAACATCGTAAATATCATAGAAGAGGCGAGTGAACTCCGTTTTCGATGAACTCATGCTTGTCACCAAGATGACCATAAGCTCCAAAACTCACAAAGAGAAGAACCAAACAAGAACCGATAATATAGCCAGAAGAGGCAGGGAGGTATGCCAACAAATAGAGGAGTGAAACCTCCAACTTAGAAGAACCGGCATAACCTCCAACATCGAAAACATCATAGAAGAGGCGAGTGAACTCCATTTTCGATGAACTCGAGCTTGTCACCAAGATGGCCATAAGCTGCAAAACTCACAAAGAGAAGAACCAAACAAGAACCAATAATATAGTAAGAAGAGGCAGGGGAGGTATGCCAACAAATAGAGGAGTGAAACCTCCAACTGAGAAGAACCGGCATAACCTCCAACATCGAAAACATCATAGAAGATGCGAGTGAACTCCGTTTTCGATGAACTCGAGCTTGTTACCAAGATGACCATAAGCTCCAAAACTCACAAAGAGAAGAACCAAACAAGAACCGATAATATAGTAAGAAGAGGCAGGGGAGGTATGCCAACAAATAGAGGAGTGAAAGCTCCAACTGAGAAGAACTGGCATAACCTCCAACATCGAAAACATCATAGAACATGCGAGTGAACTCCATTTTCGATGAACTCGAGCTTGTCACCAACATGAACATAAGCTCCAAAACTCACAAAGAGAAGAACCAAACACGAACCAATAATATAGTCAGAAGAGGCAGGGGAGGTATGCCAACAAATAGAGGAGTGAAACCTCCAACTGAGAAGAACCGGCATAACCTCCAACATCGAATACATCATAGAAGATGCGAGTGAACTCCGTTTTCGATGAACTCGAGCTTGTCACCAAGATGACCATAAGCTCCAAAACTCACATAGAGAAGAACCAAACAAGAACCGATAATATAGTAAGAAGAGGA
>NW_021195008.1:12910-25775 GCF_002162155.2 Triticum dicoccoides
AACATGAACATAAGCTCCAAAACTCACAAAGAGAAGAACCAAACAAGAACCGATAATATAGTAAGATGAGGCAGGGGAGGTATGCCAACAAATAGAGGAGTGAAACCTCCAACTGAGAAGAACCGGCATAACCTCCAACATCGGAAACATCATAGAAGATGCGAGTGAACTCCATTTTTGATGAACTCGAGCTTGTCACCAACATGAACATAAGCTCCAAAACTCACAAAGAGAAGAACCAAACACGAACCAATAATATAGTCAGAAGAGGCAGGGGAGGTATGCCAACAAATAGAGGAGTGAAACCTCCAACTGAGAAGAACCGACATAACCTCCAACATCGAAAACATCATAGAAGAGGCGAGTGAACTCCGTTTTCGATGAACTCATGCTTGTCACCAAGATGACCATAAGCTCCAAAACTCACAAAGAGAAGAACCAAACAAGAACCGATAATATAGTAAGAAGATGCAAGGAGGTATGCCAACAAATAGAGGTGTGAAACCTCCAACTTAGAAGAACCCGCATAACCGCCAACATCGAAAACATCATAGAAGATGCGAGTGAACTCCGTTTTCGATGAACTCGAGTTTGTCACCAAGATGGCCATAAGCTCCAAAACTCACAAAGAGAAGAACCAAACAAGAGCCAATAATATAGTAAGAAGAGGCAGGGGAGGTATGTCAACAAATAGAGGAGTGAAACTGTGACGCCCCGAGACCGTTGTGCCAGGTGTCTTCCTGTTATTCGCTATTGTTGCCATGTCATTCGCTCGCGTGTTGCATCTTGTCATGTCATCATGTGCATTGCATCATCATGTTTTGAAAACTTGCATCCGTCCCGGTCTCCTCGTTCCTTCCGTTGTCCGTTCTGAGCCCAGACACACTTGCACGTGCCCGCGGCACCTCCGAAATATTATTTTTTTAAGTGGCCGTATAATGTTCTCGGAATGGGATGAAAGTTGGCGTGTGGTCTTATTATAGTGTAGATAGACCGCCTGTCAAGTTTCATCGCACTCGGAGTTCGTTTGATAGCCCAATCATTAAACTATAGCGGCAATATAGCCGGCCTAACGTCGGACGTTTTCGGTCTTCGGAAACAGTCGCCGGGCCTCCCTCTCTTCTCATCTCTCAGCTTGAGACCGTACACACAGCCCACTACCTACCGCCAGGTCCAACCTAACCTCTCTCGTCAGCCCGCGGCCCTCCTCGCGCGCGCGTCCGAAAATTGTCCCGGACCCGACCCGAGCAGTCGTCACCGTCGTGTCCAGATCATCCCCAAACATCTACAAAACGTCTCCGTTTTCTCATTTGGGCTCCCTAGCCTATTTTTCCCGACCGTACGATTACGATCAGAGGGACGGATTAGCCCCTAAACTCTCCCTCTTTCCTTATATATATATACTCCCTAGTCTAAAACTAGACCAACCCTAGATCCTAGGCAGTTTGTCCCTTCCATCCATCTCATCCGCTGCCACTCTCCTTGTTTTCAACGCCGGCCAATCCCCACTGTTTTAGATCGATCCATCCATCCAACTGCATCTCCCATCGCAGTCAGCCCCCACGCTCGATCTCCCCCACAGCCAGCCGACGCCCGATCCAGGATGGATCGAGGCCACGGCCTCGCGCCTGCTTCCTCCTTGTTGCCTCGTTCGAACCCAACCGGAGAGGAGCTCCTCCGCCGTCGAGCACCACCAGGCGCCTGCACCCCGCTACTCCCCGTGCCCTCGTTCCCGAGCTCCATCGACAGGAGAGGAGCCCCCACAAGCCACTGCTCCACCGCTGCCCTCGTGCCCGTGCCCGATCTCCTCCCGATCCAGATGAGCGTCGCCCCCTTCTTCTCCTTCCTGTGCTCCTCCCGTTTCTCCCTGTCTCATCTCTCTGTTCTCCTTTCTCTGTTGACTGGAGTACCCCGCGCCATGGCGTCGCCGAGCTTTGCCCGCACCAGCGCCTTAAGCCTCCACCGCTGCGGATCCGCCTCCCCAGCCATCCCGTGCACTGGCCCTCGCCGGAGACGCGCTAGGCCGCAGCCGTCGTCCTGCTGCAAGGCGAAGCGCGGCCCGCTCGATCCTCTGCTTCGTCGACCTGCTTCGTCCCCTTCTTCTGTGATTCGGGCGAGCGTGAACCAGGCCGCTGCCGCACATGCCCGCGTGGGCCACAAGCATGCCCGAGGCCCAGCGCGCCCCTCTTGCAGCCTCCCCACCAACTGGGCCTCGGCCCATGGTGAGGCACCAGCGCTCCCTTGTTTTTTCCCTCTTTCTCTCTGTTGGCCCAGCGTGAGCAGTTCCCCAGGCCCAGTTTTCCTCAGATCTGGCCCGTGTTATTTTTTTCCTGAGAGGATGATTTTTCTAATTTCCAGAACTGCAGTTTTTTTACAGAAAAGCCCTTGTTGATCATGCATTTAATATCTCACAAACCGTGCATCGGATTAAAATAAATTATATATGAAACTTGCTTAGTTTTTCATCTAATTTAATAATATGCCACTTTCATCCATGTTTAAAATGTTTAAATTGATATTTGGTTAAATTTGCTCCTATGCCATGTTAAAATGCTTTAATTCATAACTAATTAACCGTAGCTCCAAATTTAACAAACTTTATATGTAAATGGGGTAGAAAATTGCCTATTTTAACATGGTGCACTTTTCTTGCATGTTTAATAACTCTAAAAATGTGTTTAGGGCAGAACAGGACCTAACCTAATATATGCACATGAGGAGTTTCCGGATTTGTTGTTTGTTGCTCCCGGCCTCATTTAGACTTGACTAGATAGGTAGTTTTGCTTTGCTTCACCCTCTTCCATGTTTAACAACATTTAATATTGTTGGGTACATAAAGGAGATCGAACTAAAAACTTGTTGTGGTGTTTCGTCAATATGCAACTCGTTGCATATTGAGCTCCACTTAATTTGTAGGATTGCTTGTGCACCTTGCCATGCCATGCTTCATTAAACCGGACATGCATCATACTTGTTTGCGCATCGTGCCATGTTGTTGTAGTGGTTGTTTACTTTGTTGTTTGCTTTCTTTCCGGTGTACTTTGTCTCGGTAATCCGGTAACGTCGCGTTTGTGAGGATCCGTTCGACTTCGTCCGTTTATCTTCTTCATGGACTCGTTCTTCTCCCTTGCGGGATTTCAGGCAAGATGACCATACCCTCAAAATCACTTCTATCTTTGCTTGCTAGTTGCTCGCTCTTTTGCTATGCCTATGCTGCGATGCCTACCACTTGCTTATCATGCCTCCCATATGTTGAACCAAGCCTCTAACCCACCTTGTCCTAGCAAACCGTTGTTTGGCTATGTGACCGCTTTGCTCAGCCCCTCTTATAGCGTTGTTAGTTGCAGGTGAAGATTGGAGCTTGTTCCATGTTTGGAACATGGATATTTTGTTGGGATATCACAATATCTCTTATTTAATTAATGCATCTATATACTTGGTAAAGGGTGGAAGGCTCGGCCTTATGCCTGGTGTTTTGTTCCACTATTGCCGCCCTAGTTTCCGTCATATCGGTGTTATGTTCCCCGATTTTGCGTTCCTTACGCGGTTGGGTAATAATGGGAACCCATTAACAGTTTGCCTTGAATAAAACTCCTCCAGCAATGCCCAACCTTGGTTTTACCATTTGCACTAACAACCTACCACCTTCCCTTGGGTTCTGCAGACTCAAGGGTCATCTTTATTTTAACCCCCGGGCCAGTGCTCCTCTGAGTGTTGGTCCGAAATGGGCAGCCTGCGGGGCCACCTTGGGGCAACTCGAGGGTTGGTTTTACTCGTAGCTTGACCTATCCGGTGTGCCCTGAGAACGAGATATGTGCAGCTCCTATCGGGATTTGTCGGCGCATCGGGCAGCTTTGCTGGTCTTGTTTTACCTGTCGAAATGTCTTGTAACCGGGATTCCGAGTCTGATCGGGTCTTCCCGCTAGAAGGAATATCCTTCGTTGACCGTGAGAGCTTGTGGTGGGCTAAGTTGGGACACCCCTGCAGGGTTTTGAACTTTCGAAAGCCGTGCCCGCGGTTATGGGCAGATGGGAATTTGTTAACGTCCGGTTGTAGAAAACCTGAAGTTAACCTTAATTAAAATGCATTCCGGCGGAGTCCGGGAAGTGAACACGGTGTTGGAGTTATGCTTGACGTAGGTTGTTTTAGGATCACTTCTTGATCATACTTTTATCGACCGTGCTTTGCCTTCTCTTCTCGCTCTCATTTGCGTATGTTAGCCACCATATATGCTAGTCGCTTGCTGCAGCTCCACCTCATACCTTTACCTTTCCCATAAGCTTAAATAGTCTTGATCGCGAGGGTGCGAGATTGCTGAGTCCCCGTGACTCACAGATACTTCCAAAACCAGTTTGCAGGTGCCGATGAGACCGTGCAGATGACGCAACCAAGCTTAGGAGGAGCTCGATGAAGATCTTGTCCTTTGTGTTGTTTCGTTCTAGTTGATTAGTAGTGGAGCCCAGTTGGGGTCGATCGGGCACCTTGTCGCATTTGGGGGTTCTTCTTTTATTTTGGTTCCGTAGTCGGACCTTGATTGTATTTGGATGTTGTAATGCTTTATTCATGTATTGTGTGAAGTGGCGATTGTAAGCCAACTATGTATCTCTTTCCCTTATGTATTACATGGGTTGTGTGAAGATTACCTCACTTGCGACATTGCTTTCAATGCGGTTATGCCTCTAAGTCGTGCTTCGACACGTAGGAGATATAGCCGCATCGAGGGCGTTACAAGTTGGTATCAGAGGCTTCCCCGACCTTAGGAGCCCCCACTGCTTGATCGTATTAGCTGCCGTTGTTGAGTCTAGAAAAATGTTTTTGAGTCATTTAGGAATTATATATCGGAGAGTTTAGGAATTCTTTTTACTCCCCAGTCCCTTCATCGCTTTGGTATGGCATCCTGACGTAGAGTTTTGACTCTTCTCTTCTCAAATTTCACTAATTATTTTTTAGGATCACGCGGGTATCTTGGAATCGTTCCGATGGTTTTGTGACGAGAACATTGTTCTTGGTGCCTCCTGTCATTTAGGGGTTGTGGCAGTGTCCCGGGGAGTTGAGCTCCGAGGTGTTGTCGTCACAATTTTATCGTTGCAGTTCTGGAATACCTGAGTTTAGTTTCGCCGACATCGAAAATCTCTTTTTTGCAGTTGTTGGTGAGATAACCTCGACGCCACCCAGTACCAGGGCGAGAGTTCGGGAGTATTGCCATAACTCATATAACGGATGCTTTTCAAAGGTTGAGGTAGATGATTTCCGAAGGTTTCTTGGTTATGTGTTGAAGGATGGATACAGCTGGATGTAGGATTTGTTAGTTTTGGGTGAGATATTATGCTTCCCCTGTATCCCCAACACCTGATTGCATAACCGAGAAAATTTCGGGAGTTTATAAGTGGGAATTTAAGTAGCCCTTAGGATATCTTTCCGACAGATGTATGATATGAAATTGGGGTTCGATGTCTAGTGGTCCGCCTATCCACGGTTAGATTTACAGTGGTCTCGTTGTGTCTTAAAGAGTCCTTGGCTATGCCGACTCGGGGACGCTTCGTATGTCATGTGCACTGCCTTGTACATGATGGTGCTGTACGATCGAGCCCGTGTAGGCCCCACCATGAAAACTTCGGACGAAATCTCTATCATATGTTTGTTCCGGCTTATTCTGCAAGTCAATCCTTTGTTTTGTTTTCAGTTGTGGTATTCGAGTTGCTTCAATGCCAAATGTTGATTCCATACCTTTTTCTAAGTGGTGTTCTCATAGTTCTATGTGAATACTAATCCTTCATGATAATCAAGATTGTCATGCCAATCCTTTTCAACCAGTGTGTGTCTCTTCAAGTGGATCCGATCTTTTTCAACATCCGCAAGATCAATTATCAGTTCTTCTCAATGTTGTTTGTTTCATCCGTCTCCAAGTTGCCTTTGTTTTTCCCGCCCACCCACCCTTTTTCTTCAAGGACTCAGATTTCTTAATCAAGTATCCTTTGATTCATGTGAAGCCTCTCCATTCTTTTCCTTCATGTTTTTACCCGGTGTTTCTCATGAAGATGCTCTACTCGTTCGTCATTCTTCATGCTTTTCATCTCCGGTGGTTTCAAGTCAAGCTTTGTTGATCATATCCTTTCCTCGTTTCAATGCTTTCTGATGCCGGTGATTCTTAATCATTCACTTCTCGCTATTGAATTGTTCCGGAGTGCTCAAGATATTTCGAAGATTCATGTTACCACTCTGCTTTCGTTCAAACTCTTTTGAGGATGTTATCTCTTTCAAGCCATTTAAATTCAACCGGTGCATTCTCTCTTTTAAATCATTCTACGGTGTTTCTTTTGAGTGGGCCCTAACCCACAGGTCTTTTCCCAGGATCTTACCTGACTCTTCTTATTTTTCCGGAGCTATCCTAAATTCTTTTCGAAGTTTGACGTAAGAATGAATTATCATCAGTCATATGTCTTTCTCCAAGATCTTTCAAATTCTTTCATCATTCGTTCAACCTTTCTAATATTCATCCCGGAGTGCCTTAACAATTCTTGGTGGTGTTTCTCATCGTAATTCTCGGATTTTGAAGACCGAAGAAGAATTTTCTCTCAATCTTGCTCCATTCTCTTCAAGATTCATGTTTCTAGTTCAAGGCCATCCTCTCATAATTGTTTTGATTGTGAGTATTTTTTTCACCCATCCGGAGCATTTCATGAGTTGTTTCCATTTCCTTACTCTGAAGGCCATCTTTTCAAATACTAGTCATTCCAGCTTCCAGCTATCTTTCTCCAAATCTTACCGGTGCTTCATTCAAATATCCTCTAATCAGCTCGCGATCTCTTCGTTCACTTGCATCTAAACTCTCTCATGTATCTTCGTTCATTTGCTAATTCTTACCGGTGATTCACCCCTTTTACTGCGTTCGTTTTCAATTCTTACCAGTGGCTCATTCAAGATTTCTCTTCCTTTGTTATTGTATCGATTCATTCGTTCTTTCATCCTACCGGTGGTTCATCGAAGACCTTCTCAAATTTATGCAATATCTATCTTAATCCTTTCTACGAGAAAGTAGTATGCCAAATCCATTGCTTGTCATCAATTTTAATTGATGAGGGATAAGCATAATGTAATTATTATTCTTGTTTCATCGAGTTTATTCAATTCCTGTTTTCCGGAGTGGTTCATCATATCAATTCTCGATTTCACTTGATTCATATTTTATTTTCCGGAGTTCCAAGTTTTCAACTTATCTCGTCGCGGAGCTTCATCCAATCATCACAAGGCTTCACCTTGTGTTCTCTACTTATCTTTCGTTTCGTTTGATCATCCTTTCATTATCGGAGTTCTTCGAGAGTTTCTTCTTGATGGCTCATCAAAGACTTAATTCCTTCTCAAAGGGTTCATCAACATTCTTTTCAGAGGAGCTCAAGCATTCTTCATCTTGCTATCCGGAGTGCAATTCCTTCTACCATATCATTGGAGGTGGTATTATGTCATTCTTCATAATTTGAGTTCATGTTTCATGATTCATATGTTGTTAGGAATGAGGTATTTTAAATCCATCAATCTCTTCTTTGAAGTTATCTTGGGTTATAATTCACCTAAAGCCTTCCCTAAGGTTTGTTGCTATCTATGGTGCTTATAAAGGACCCAAGTTCTTCTTTATCCTCCTGGTGAAATACTTTCTCTTCTCCTTGTTCATACCAATCCAATTCTTTTCCCATGAGTGGCAGGATTGTCAACTCATAATTTGAGATGTATTCCATAAGACCATATCAAGCTTATCCTTTCATTGTTGGTTTCCCAACAACTCCGTTCGACCATTCTCCTAAAGATGCCTCTTCAAGCTCTTTTGTGGCATAAGATGGCATTTTCGTCTCCATTCATTTATTTCAATTATCTATCTTCTATTCTTTTGTGACGGAGCCTTTGTGATGTTTCTCTTTTCTCTCATCATCTTGGATCATGTTCTTTTCTTGGTTTATCCATTTAACCGGAGTGTTGTGTCCTCTGCTCAAGTTCTTTCCATCTTATCAAGTTTCATATCACTTTTCAACCGGAGTGCTGTCCGAATTTGTTCTTCCTTGTTCCTCTTTCCTAACGGAGTGTTTCCAACTTTGTTCATCTCCATTGTATTCTTTTCTCGAAGTTGCTCAACCTTTTCAAGGTTCTTTGGGCTCACTCATTTGTCAAAGGAGCAACTTAGTTTTACTTCTTCTCTTTTCCTTCCGTTTTCCCTCCGATGCCATTCTAGATCTCGGGACGAGATCCTCTCGTAGTGGGGGAGTGTTGTGATGCCCCGAGACCGTTGTGCCAGGTGTCTTCCTGTTATTCACTGTTGTTGCCATGTCATTCGCTCGCGTGTTGCATCTTGTCATGTCATCATGTGCATTGCATCATCATGTTTTCAAAACTTGCATACGTCCCGGTCTCCTCGTCCCTTCCATTGTCCGTGTTGAGCCCAGACACACTTGCACGCGCCCGCGGCACCTCCGAAATATTATTTTTATAAGTGGCCGGATAATGTTCTTGGAATGGGATGAAAGTTGGCGTGTGGTCTTATTATAGTGTAGATAGACCGCCTGTCAAGTTTCATCGCATTCGGAGTTCGTTTGATAGCCCAATCGTTAAACTATAGCGGCAATATAGCCGGTCTAACGCCGGACGTTTTCGGTCTCCGGAAACAGTCGCCGGGCCTCCCTCTCTTCTCTTCTCTCAGCTCGAGACCGTCCACATAGCCCACTACCTACCGCCAGGTCCAACCTAACCTCTCTCGTCAGCCCGCGGCCCTCCTCGAGCGCGCGTCCGAAAATTGTCCCGGACCCGACCCGAGCAGTTGTCACCGTTGTGTCCAGATCATCCCCAAACATCTACAAAACGTCTCCGTTTTCTCATTTGGGCTCCCTAGCCTATTTTTCCCGACCGTCCGATTACGATCGGAGGGACGGATTAGCCCCTAAACTCTCCCTCTTTCCTTATGTATATATACTCCCTAGTCTAAAACTAGACCAACCATAGATCCTAGGCAGTTTGTCCCTTCCATCCATCTCATCCGCCGCCACTCTCCTTGTTTTCAACGCCGGCCAATCCCCACTGTTTTAGATCGATCCATCCATCCAACTGCATCTCCCATCGCAGCCAGCCCCCATGCTCGATCTCCCCCGCAGCCAGCCGGCGCCCGATCCAGGATGGATCGAGGCCACGGCCTCGCGCCTGCTTCCTCCTCGTTGCCTCGCTCAAACCCAACCGGAGAGGAGCTCCTCCGCCGTCGAGCACCACCAGGCGCCTGCACCCCGTTACTCCCCGTGCCCTCGTTCCCGAGCTCCCCCAAGAGGAGAGGAGCCCCCGCAAGCCACTGCTCCACCGCTGCCCTCGTGCCCATGCCCGGGCTACTCCCGATCCAGATGAGCGTCGCCCCCTTCTTCTCCTTCCTGTGCTCCTCCCGTTTCTCCCTCTCTCATCTCTCTGTTCTCCTTTCTCTGTCGACAGGAGTACCCCACGCCATGGCATCGCCGAGCTTTGCCCACACCAGCGCCTCAAGCCTCCACCGCTGCGGATCCGCCTCCCCAGCCATCCCGCGCACTGGCCCTCGCCGGAGACGCGCTAGGCCGCTGCCGTCGTCCTGCTGCAAGGCGAAGCGCGGCCCGCTCGATCCTCTGCTTCGTTGACCTGCTTCGTCCCCTTCCTCTGTGATTCGGGCGAGCGTGAACCAGGCCGCTGCCGCACATGCTTGCGTGGGCCACAAGCATGCCCGAGGCCCAGCGCGCCCCTCCTGCAGCCTCCCCACCAACTGGGCCTCGGCCCATGGTGAGGCACCAGCGCTCCCTTGTTTTTTCCCTCTTTCTCTCTGTTGGCCCAGCGTGAGCAGTTCCCCAGGCCCAGTTTGCCTCAAATCTGGCCCGTGTTGTTTTTTTTCCTGACAGGACGATTTTTCTAATTTCCAGAACTGCAGTTTTTTTTACAGAAAAGCCCTTGTTGATCATGCATTTAATATGTCACAAACCGTGCATCGGATTAAAACAAATTATATATGAAACTTGCTTAGTTTTTCATCTAGTTTAATAATATGCCACTTTCATCCATGTTTAAAATGTTTAAATTGATGTTTGGTTAAATTTGCTCCTATGCCATGTTAAAATGCTTTAATTCATAACTAATTAACTGTAGCTCCAAATTTAACAAACTTTATATGTAAATGGGGTAGAAAATTGCCTATTTTAACATGGTGCACTTTTCTTGCATGTTTAATAACTCTAAAAATGTGTTTAGGGCAGAACAGGACCTAACCTAACATATGCACATGAGGAGTTTCCGGATTTGTTGTTTGTTGCTCCCGGCCTCATTTAAACTTGACTAGATAGGTAGTTTTGCTTTGCTTCACCCTCTTGCCATGTTTAGCAACATTTAATATTGTTGGGTACATAAACGAGATTGAACTAAAAACTTGTCATGGTGTTTCGTCAATATGCAACTCGTTGCATATTGAGCTCCACTTAATTTGTAGGATTGCTTGTGCACCTTGCCATGCCATGCTTCATTAAACCGGACATGCATCATACTTGTTTGCGCATCGTGCCATGTTGTTGTAGTGGTTGTTTACTTTGTTGTTTGCTTTCTTTCCAATGTACTTTGTCTCGGTAATCAGGTAACATCGCGTTTGTGAGGATCCGTTCGACTTCGTCCGTTTATCTTCTTCATGGACTCATTCTTCTCCCTTGCGGGATTTCAGGCAAGATGACCATACCCTCGAAATCACTTCTATCTTTGCTTGCTAGTTGCTCTCTCTTTTGCTATGCCTATGCTGCGATGCCTACCACTTGCTTATCATGCCTCCCATATGTTGAACCAAGCCTCTAACCCACCTTGTCCTAGCAAACCGTTGTTTGGCTATGTTACCGCTTTGCTCAGCCCCTCTTATAGCGTTGTTAGTTGCAGGTGAAGATTGGAGCTTGTTCCATGTTTGGAACATGGATATTTTGTTGGGATATCACAATATCTCTTATTTAATTATTGCATCTATATACTTGGTAAAGGGTGGAAGGCTCGGCCTTATGCCTGGTGTTTTGTTCCACTCTTGACGCCCTAGTTTCCGTCATATCGGTGTTATGTTCCCGAATTTTGCGTTCCTTACGTGGTTGGGTAATAATGGGAACCCCTTGACAGTTCGCCTTGAATAAAACTCCTCCAGCAATGCCCAACCTTGGTTTTACCATTTGCACTAACAACCTACCACCTTCCCTTGGGTTCTGCAGACTCAAGGGTCATCTTTATTTTAACCCCCCCGGGCCAGTGCTCCTCTGAGTGTTGGTCCGAAACGGGCAGCATGCGGGGCCACCTCGGGGCAACTCGAGGGTTGGTTTTACTCGTAGCTTGACCTATCCGGTGTGCCCTGAGAACGAGATATGTGCAGCTCCTATCGGGATTTGTCGGCACATCGGGCTGCTTTGCTGGTCTTGTTTGACCTATCAAAATGTCTTGTAACCGGGATTCCATGTCTGATCGGGTCTTCCCGCTAGAAGGAATATCCTTCGTTGACCGTGAGAGCTTGTGATGGGCTAAGTTGGGACACCCCTGCAGGGTTTTGAACTTTCGAAAGCCGTGCCCGCGGTTATGGGCAGATGGGAATTTGTTAGCGTCCGGTTGTAGAAAACCTGAAGTTGACCTTAATTAAAATGCATCAACCGCGTGTGTTACCGTGATGGTCTCTTTCCGGCGGAGTCCGGGAAGTGAACACGGTGTTGGAGTTATGCTTGACGTAGGTTGTTCTAGGATCACTTCTTGATCATACTTTTATCGACCGTGCTTTGCCTTCTCTTCTCGCTCTCATTTGCGTATGTTAGCCACCATATATGCTAGTCGCTTGCTGCAGCTCCACCTCATACCTTTACCTTTCCCATAAGCTTAAATTGTCTTGATCCCGAGGGTGCGAGATTGCTGAGTCCCCGTGACTCACAGATACTTCCAAAACCAGTTTGCAGGTGCTGATGAGACCGTGCAGATGACACAACCAAGCTCAGGAGAAGCTCAATGAAGATCTTGTCCTTTGTGTTGTTTCGTTCTAGTTGATCAGTAGTGGAGCCCAGTTGGGGTCGATCGGGGACCTTGTCGCATTTGGGAGTTCTTCTTTTATTTTGGTTCCGTAGTCGGACCTTGATTGTATTTGGATGTTATAATGCTTTATTCATGTATTGTCTGAAGTGGCGATTGTAAGCAAACTATGTATCTTTTTCCCTTATGTATTACATGGGTTTTGTGAAGATTACCTCACTTGCGACATTGCTTTCAATGCGGTTATGCCTCTAAGTCGTGCTTCGACACGTAGGAGATATAGCCGCATCGAGGGCGTTATAGAAACCTCCAACTGAGAAGAATTGGCATAACCTCCAACATCGAAAACATCATAGAAGATGCGAGTGAACTCCGTTTTCGATGAACTCGAGCTTGTCACCAAGATGACCATAAGCTCAAAAACTCACAAAGAGAAGAACCAAACAAGAACCAATAATATAGTAAGAAGAGGTAGGGGAGGTATGCTAACAAATAGAGGAGTGAAACCTCCAACTGAGAAGAACCGGCATAACCTCCAACATCGAAAACATCATAGAAGATGCGAGTGAACTCCGTTTTCGATGAACTCGAGCATGTCACCAAGATGACCATAAGCTCCAAAAGTCACAAAGAGAAGAACAAAACAAGAACCAATAATATAGTAAGAAGAGGCAGGGGAGGTATGCCAACAAATAGAGGAGTGAAACCTCCAATTGAGAAGAATCGGCATAACCTCCAACATCGAAAACATCATAGAAGATGCGAGTGAACTCCGTTTTCGATGAACTCGAGCCTGTCACCAAGATGACCATAAGCTCCAAAATTCACAAAGAGAAGAACCAAACAAGAA
>NW_021195009.1:0-873 GCF_002162155.2 Triticum dicoccoides
TAGACGACGTAGTCGTCAAAACAAAACACGTCGAAACCTTAGTAGACGATTTGAGGCTCACATTCGACAACCTCAGAGCATATGACATCAAGTTGAAGTCGGAAAAATGTGTTTTCGGCGTACCAGCAGGGAAGCTGCTGGGCTTCATTGTATCCGGTAGAGGAATCGAAGCAAATCCGGCCAAAATCCGGGCTCTGTCACAGTTGGATATCCCAAAGGACCTCAAGCAAATACAAAAATTAACAGGATGCGTGGCAGCCTTAAGCCGTTTTATCTCCCGTTTAGGAGAGAAGGCGCTGCCTCTTTATCGCCTCCTAAGGCGCACCGAACACTTCGAGTGGACGGATGCCGCCACGGCCGGACTCGAAGAAATAAAGGCCATACCGGCAACAAATCCGGTCCTGGCTGCGCCCACTCAGGGCGAACCAATGTTGTTATACATCGCTGCAACACATCAAGTTGTGAGCGCTGTCCTCGTCGTCGAACGAGCAACAGAAGGGCATAAATTCCCTCTTCAAAAACCAGTGTATTATGTATCCACTGTGTTAACCCCCTGCAAATCCCGTTACCCGCACTATCAAAAGATAGCATATGCAGTGTTCATGGCATCTCGGAAGCTTCGGCACTACTTTCAAGAGTGTTCGATAACAGTGGCTTCTGAAGTACCACTCAATGACATTATAAATAACCGCGATGCAACGGGCAGGATTGCAAAATGGGCCATTGAGCTCTTGCCATTCGACATAACTTACAAACCTCGACGAGCCATAAAGTCACAAGTTTTGGCTGACTTCGTCGCCGAATGGACTGAAGCCGAACTACCTAAAGAGTACGGCGCATACTCCAATTGGACTATGCACTTCGACGGCTCCA
>NW_021195010.1:0-37027 GCF_002162155.2 Triticum dicoccoides
TGAGCTTGCCTATGCTGAAGTTTTGGTTGGCTGACTATGCCATTCGAAACCATAGGCCAATTTATGTTGAGCACTCCGACATGAAATTGCGTTACACCGTGGTGTGTGAGCAAAAGGAATGCACATGGAAGGTTCGTGCAAGAAAGCTTAAAGAAACCGAAGAATGGGTGTTAACAAGTTGTGATACCACTCATAGATGCAAACCGCCATCGAAACGACTTAGAAAGACACACCGTCAACTCACATCTGAGTATCATGGATACAAATGGATGAAAGACATAGCCTTTGATCCCACTGTGAAAGTGAGGTTTCTCATGCGGACGGTGAAAAAACAATTTGGTTATGAAGTCAAGTATGGGAAGGCATGGAAGGCAAAGGCAAATGCTATTAGGATGTTGTACGGTGGTTATGAAGAAGCATACAACCAGCTCCCAAGGTTGTTGGCCGCCATTGCACATAGGAACCCGGGCATGTTTCATGTGGTCGAGGATCACGAGGGAGTGTTCCACCGTGCCTTCTGGAGTTATGGACAATGTGTGGAGGCGTTTCAGCATTGTCGTCCGGTCTTGTCTATAGATGGCACGTTCTTGACCGGTAGATATAAGGGCACACTAATGGTAGCAATGGCGCACTCATCAAACGACAACGTGTTGCCATGTGCATTTGCTTTGGTGCCTTCTGAGCACCAAGACAACTGGGAGTGGTTCATGGGTCATGTTAGGCACAACGTGATTGGGGCTAGGGAGGTATGCATCATATCGGACCAACATCATGGCATACTCAAGGCAATGGACATTGTTATTCCAGGATTTCCAAAGCTTCACCACAGATGGTGGATGAGGCATTTCGTGGCCAACTTTTACCGGGCATGTAAGAGCAAGGAGCTCAGCAAAGACCTTACCCATGTATGTGTGGCCTTCACCACCCAAGGTTTCGATGCTCGGTACAACAAACTCTTTGCAGCGGTGAACGAAGGGGGAAAAGACTTCTTAACTAGGAATTTAAGTGAGAAGCACAAGTGGGCACGCGCTCATGACGATGGTGGTTGGCGATATGGCGACATGACGAGCAATCTCGTAGAATGTTTCAACAATGTGTTGAAGGGTGCTCGTGCTTTGCCGGTGACTGCAATAGTGGAGTACACCTTCTTCAAGCTTAATGAGTACTTTCAGAGGCATTCTGAAGAGACTGCAAAATGGATAGGTGAAAAAAAGGATTATCCGGAAAAGGTTGATGAATGGTTGCAGTTACAAGCAAGCAAGTCTTCACGACAACAAGTTATCGTATTCGATAGACTTGAAATGATCTATCAAATTGATGAGCCAGGTGGCACAACACGAGATGGTAGACAATATGGTGGTGCTACATTTGAGGTGAAACTGAAGACTCGGTGGTGCCAGTGCGAGAGGCCTAGTAAGTATCATTGGCCATGCTCGCATTTGATAACGGCGGCGAAGGCGAGAAACATACATGTTAATGATGGAAAAACCGTGAGGATGCAAGAGTTCCATGTGGAAGCTACTAGGTTGACATGGGCGCCAAGATTTCACCCTTTCTTGGACCAATCACAGTGGCCTGAGTACCATGGCCCTCATATTAGGCCAGACCCTCTTCTGAAGGTGGAGACGAAGGGTAGAAGGAGAACTAAGAGGTTCAGGGGTGATATGGATGACCTGGCTGGATACACTGGCATGAAACAATTTGGTAGCGGTCATTTCATGGAGGCTCCTGACATTATCAACTGTGGGGTGTGCGGTGAAGGGGGACACAATGAGCGGACATGCAAAAAAAAGAAAACCAAAAAAAGAAAAACAAGTCGTGGAGGCGGCACCGATGGTGAAAGAGGTGGAAGAGGTGACGGTGGTGGTGGTCGAGGAAGAACGAGCGTCAGAGGTGGTAGTGGTGGTCGTAGAGGGAGCACAAGTGCTAGAGGTGCTAGTGTTCGTAGAGGGAGCACAAGTGCTAGAGGTGGTGGTCGAGCTAGCACAAGTGCTAGAGGTGGTGGTCGAGCAGCCACAAGTGCTAGAGGTGGTCGTGGTCGAAGAGGAAGCACAAGTGCTAGAGGTGGTCGTAGAGGAATGGTTGATAATGGATCGGCCTTCGGTTATTTGTTTAATCCAGATGGTTGATCTAATAATAATGGTATATTATTTGTTCATACAATTCCTAGCATTTATGCATTTGCTCTCTTAATGTCTTGTGCTAACAATTGTTCTTTTTGTAGGCATGGCTTCATCCGGTTCCAGGACGAGGCCACCGTGCGCGGACCAAGAGGACATGCCGAAGACGTGGTTGGAGGCCAGTTTGGACAAGAAGAAGGAGAAGGATGTGCCCACACCACCATGTTGGTGTGGTGATGTTTGCAAGCTGAAGGTGTCCACTGACCGCAACAAGTCATGGACAGAAGGTAGAAGGTTTTTCGTGTGTCCCAACTATGCACATGATCGTCGAAGGCCAACTAACGCATATGACATACCACCGGTATGTTAGGTGTACATATAAAAAACATCAACAAGTTGTCACTCATATGTCTAACAAAATCATGGTTTATATGTAGTCCCCTCCTCCACTTTGCAAGTACTTCACTTGGATAGATCACGAGGTACCAAAAGATATCCAAGAGGACCAACGTGCAGATTGGTTACGGAGGCAGCGCCTATTCGAGGAGTCCTATGCACGGGGATTGGAGCGGGAGCGTCGTGAGAAGGAGGCTCGTGAGCGCAAGAAGCGTGAGCAAGAGAGGGCACGCAAAGAGAAGGCGGCTCGTCAAGAAGAGAGGGCAAGCAAACTTGCAAGGGCTCGCGATGCACGAGAGGAGGACGAGGCACGTGACAAGAAGGGAAAGTGGCCCCGGACTACTCAGTAGACAAATGGAAAGGCACCGGCGTCGATGATGAACTGTCGAGACTTTGTTTAATGTATGAACTTATTATTCGAGACCTTGTGTGGTCATGAACTATTTCTGTCATTCGAGACTATTTGAGATTATGTGCAAACTATGTTCGTCATTCGAGACTAGTTGATATGCTTTGTTCATATTTTTGGTTGAGAGTAGCATGCTTTGTTCATATTTAACAGTGTTTGCTAGTTGTTGCTAAGCAAAAACTTTAACAAGCTGTGTGCAAAAACACCAGGCCCACACCCAGACGCCAGGGTGCATGGCGTCTGCCTCCCAGATCCAGACGCCAGGGTCCCTGGCGTCTGGCTTGCTTTGCTCACGCAGGTGACCAGACAGGCCGTCTGGTGTGTCTGATGGACACCCAGACGCCAAGGTCCCTGGCGTCTGCCTCCCAGATCCAGACGCCAGGGTCCCTGGCGTCTGGCGTGCTTTGCTCGCGCAGGTGACCAGACAGGCCGTCTGGTGTGTCTGATGGACACCCAGACGCCAAGGTCACTAGCGTCTGCCTCCCACACCCAGACGCCAGGAACCCTGGCGTCTGGCGTGCTTTGCTCGCGCAGGTGACCAGACAGGCCGTCTGGTGTGTCCGATGGACACCCAGACGCCAAGGTCCCTGGCGTCTGGTGTCCAGAAAGCATTCTTGTCTAATGGATAAGATTCGAGTGGATAAGATTTTGGGCCCACCTCTACCCCTCTCATCCATTCATCTCCACCTCTACCCCTCTCATTTCACTCATATCCACCCACTCTCACCTCTAGCCCTGCCAACGTCACTCCCTCGTCCAGCACCCTAACCCCCCCCTCAGATCTCTCACAAATCGGTCCGGTTTCACCGTTGGATCTTCAGGATTTCGAGACTAGAAGGTAAATCAACTCCACCCCCATTTTTTGGTTGGTTTAATTTATCATACTTTTGTGAAAACCCTAGTTTGTTTTCCTCGTGGTTTAATGTATCATAGGTTAGCTACTAAGAGATTTGTGTGCTGTAGATGGCTAACGAAACTCAGTGGATGCTTAGCCCTGTTGTTCATGTGCATGGCTTGTCTCCATGTATTGTGCAAGTTAGTCAAGTGGACCTCACTTTCGATTGGTTGAAGACTAAATTCATGTTGAAGCAAGGGTTGAAGGAAGAGGATTTTGTGTACTACGTCAGCAGGAGGAAGTCAGATGGCCCCGGGGAAAGAAAATTGGTTGACATAACTGATGATGACAAGATTCAAGAAATGCTGGAAGAATGGAAATGGAAAAGGGTTGTTGACTTGCATTGCTACAGGAAACCGAGTTATATGTGATGTTCATGTCGTTTCAACCATCGTGGTCATGAACTACTTATGTCATTCGAGACTATTTGTGTAATTTGAACTATGTTTGTAATTTGCTATGTCATTCGAGACATTGTATCGTAGACCATCGTGGTCATGAACTAAGTTTGTAATTTGAACTATGTTTGTCATTTGTCAACTATAGTGTTATGAAAAGACTATGCAATGCTTATGTATGTATGTTATTCGAAACTACAAGTGAAAAGACAAAACTACAAGTGAAAAAGCAAGTATTGTCTGCACCAGGACCAGACGCCAAGGACCCTGGCGTCTGGCTCCCCTGCTTTACCCTGTTTCTGGTGTCAGTAGACTGCCAGACGCCAAGGACCCTGGCGTTTGGTCGCCTGACTTACAGCCAGACGCCAAGGACCCTGGCGTCTGGTCCCCTGACTTACAGCCAGACGCCAAGGACCCTGGCGTCTGGCTCCCTGTGCATATAAATGACTAAGTACAGATTTCATCATTCATGTCAAACATTCATATCTACATTCATATAAATGACTAAATCACAGGAAACAACAATTAACATAAATCACATCATTCATGTCAAACATTCATAGCAACTTCACGAATCCGGTACAACTTAATTCGAACAGCAACAAGTTCATGGAAAGAAACGACAACAAGTTCATGGAAAGAGACTACACCAGGTTCGTCGAAACAAACTAGAACAAGCTCATTGAAACAAACTACAACAAGCTCATTTCTTCCTTCCTCTCTTCACGATATCTGCAAGTGTATGCTCCTCCTCTTCGCTAGCCTCATGCTCCTCCTCTTCGCTAGCCTCATGCTCCTCCTCTTCGCTAGCCTCCTCCGCCTCTGCATCAATGTTCGACTTATATCTTTGCATTCCCGCAGGCATAAATTGATGAGGATACTCCGGACTATGGAATTGAGTGTTCCATATCTTCTTTCTACCTTTCTGGCCCGGTGTCTTAGCTATTGCTTTGCCTTTTTTAGAGCGGGCATTGCCTTGTGTGGGTTGTGTAACCTGTGATGGTTGTGGAGCATCAACATCATACTCATGATCCTCTTGATGTGTTGCATCATACTCATGCTCATCATGATGTGTTGGCTCCTCTTGATGTGCTGGCTCCTCTTCATTGACCTCCTCCTCTATGTCCTCTTCGTTCTGGACATAACGCCGTTTATTAGCTCTGGCGGCGCGGCTACCTGGTGCATACACGTCACTGGACTGAGCACCATGGCAAGAAAGCATAGCTGCCATCTTATGGAACCGCTTCTTGAACTTCTGCGACAACACAAAATATGCTATGATATGAGATGCAAATAACTAATCCGCGAAAAAAACTTTTATAATATATTGCGACTAACCTCCATCGTGCTCCTAAGAGTCCTCTCAGATAATGCACCACCAGGTGGATGACTCAGTGCAACATTGGCATCGTTGACGCACAGAAGCAACTCTCTGCCCTGCAATTCATGAGCACACCAAACTTATGTATTTGAAAGAAAGACAACATGATGCAAGTATGTTAGAATAGGTCAAACAGACTACCATTTCGTCATGCATCGGTGCGTAGTCAACATGAGCCCCTCTGGTGTCTCTCACAGCCGTGTTGAAGGTATGATAACCTTCTGCAGTCTCCGGGTCTTCAGACACCAACTCCGACCACTCCTCGTGAGTCCAACCTGGCTTCAGCTTTAACCGGTAACGATCCGCATACCACACTTGATACTTCTGATATGCTGACTGATTGTGAGGTCTATTCTCTGATTGCACTAACGTGTCTCTTTGATTCCAAATTTCTATCCACGCACGGTGTTTGTTTGCCCAATCCGATATATCCTGATTGTTCCTTCGATCGAACCTACAAATGATGCACGGGACAAAGCATTAGCAAACACTGACTTATTCAATGCTCTACTACATACTCAAGGCATGCTTGCTTACCGATGCAGAGATAGCATTTCCTCCTTGCTCTCCTCAATTGGAATACCTTGTCTTTTTCCAAATTGTCTTGCCACACGGTCTACAAAGTGCCACTCGACTGCGAAGAAGCATATCATTGGGCACCTCGCCCGCCAAAGATGGCTATCACGCGTGCACATCTCATTAAGATCAAAGTCACGATCTTCCACATAAGGCAACCAATGTACCTGCAAAACAAAGAGATACATGGTTAGCTACATAAGTTTCATTCTTGACTAAATTTTATCTCATCGAACTACTCAAAACCTGCTCAGCAGTCAAGGTGTCCAGCTCGTTCATATAGCACTTGTATCGCACATGCGAGCTTCCTGTGTAGACAGTCACTTGTTCCCAATAGTAAGCAAGCGTAGGGCGCCGATATGGATCATCATCATGCAAGCCGTCATGATTACCTCGTGGGTTTGGCATGAGGGGGTTCTTCAAATCGGGCCGTCCAACCGGGATCCGCTCCCACATCCACACGGATAGGCTCCAAACAAACCCAGACAATGAGGATGTACCTCCCTTCCTCCGACACGCCAAGTCAAGCTGCAATCAAACAAACATGTTACATATGGAGGCGCATGACAAATGCAAGATAAATGGTTACAAATATCTCTTACCTGACGATACAAGTATGCTAGTGCGGCCGAACCCCAGCTATACTGGGTATCCCAGTTATTAAGTGGCTCCAAGAACATCCAGAGGGCTGAGTTCCCAGTTGCATCTGAGAAGACTACCTTGGTTAGTACATACCAAAGATAGGCCCGCGCGTACTGCTGCACAACCACGTCATTGGCATCTTGAGGGCACGGGTTGGTGTTTCCTCTGACCAGTTTTAGCCAAGAATGCCTCACTTTCGCGGTATCGGCCTTGCCTTCCTGAGGGTCCTCGGGCTGAACGCCAATTAAATCGGCAGTCCGTTCTCGCCAATTACCCACGCTGACACGACCGGTAACAGCTTGTCCGTTGATAGGAAGGCCGCTTATCATAGCCATGTCCTGTAGGGTCATCGTCAGCTCCCCACATGGAAGGTGGAACGAGTGAGTCTCTGGCCTCCAACGATCCACAAGTGCGGTCAGCGCCGCGTGGTTCACCGGCGGAGCGCGTCGCTTAAACTGCAACACGAATGGGAGAAGACCCAATCTCCGAATGTAAGGCTCATACCGCGGGTCGTAATCAAAGTCATCAGCGGAATGACCCCTCATGCGCATAGCAACTACAACCTGCAAATAAAGTGATGTTTTAATAATCAATACAAGAACACAAATGAGAAACAACGAAAATTGACCCAGTCTTGCTTCTTACCTGTCCATTCTCAATGGCACGAGCACGATGCTCCTTATCCCACTCATCGATTAATCCGTCATACCAAGGTCCATCACCATCCGCCATCCTACAAAACAAATCACAAACATCTATGAATACGTGAACAATATAAAACAATACAATTTTCTTCTCCATGTTATGCCATATGAACACACCATTCTTCTCAAACATAACAACATCATTTCTTTCTTCTTCATATGCACACATATCATCTAGGGTACCAAATTTCACCATCAAATAAAATTCATAATCAACATCCGCCATTCTATTGAACAAATCATGTCACACACAATCATCAAATTTCATCATCTCTTTTGAATATATTTGCTTGCCAAAGTAGTCTTTCTCAGATTCAAACAAATATTATGCCATCTATATATTCAACATATAGCTAATTTACTAGCACATGCATACATCATCTTCTCAAATATACGCACATCATCTTTCAATCAAATAAAATTCTCAAATAATATGGTGTCACATAACCATATGCAAAATTTTATCATATGCAACATCTCTCTCTCCCTTAAAACACTCATATTCAAAACATATGCAAATACATAACATCTAATTTATACAACCCAATCTGTGGAACAAATCATGTCACATACAACCATCAATTTCATCATCTCTTTTGCAAAAAAAATAAGCCAATAGGATAATCTACATATGAACCAAACAAATTCAAATTGCATACATATTCAACAACACATCATCTACTATCTACAAATCAACTATACCATCTAACAACTATACAAAATTTACTAAAACAAAAACAACAAGTACTCATCTAACATCTCCCAATGATGAATAATGCAACCAAAAAGAGATGTTCTAATCAAAACAAATTGGAGGGAATGGGGGAGAATACCTCAAGGATGCTTGGGGGTCTCAGATCCACAAATTTGGGTGGAGGATGGAGTAGATCAAGGGGGGATTTGGTGTGAGGGAGAAGAGGGGCGAGAGAAAGTTTCCTCTCTGTTCCTGCGTTCGGCCGCCGCCAGGGAGAGGTTGGGGATGGGTGGGCTGGGCCCGCGCGTGGTGTAAACCTACCGGGGCCAGACGCCACGGTCCCTGGCGTCTGGCCCCTTTGCCACGTCAGCAGGTCAACGGGCAGGCGGGCAGTGCGGGCCAGGGGCCAGACGCCAGGGACCCCGGCGTCTACTTCGTAACCCAGACGCCAGGGACCTTGGCGTCACCAGAAAAGGTCAGAAACGAATTTTTTTTCGGAACGAGGTCAAATCGGGATTTAGTTTGCCTTAAGGGTCAGAACAGTAATTTTGTCCTGGGATTGATTTCGTCGCTGTATTGTATCGATTTCAGACCGCTGTTTCCGTTGGCATGCCAAACGGCCGAATTGATGGTTTGACAATACGAAATCCGATTCAGGACCCCGATACAGACATCCAAACGCAGCGTAATATGATTTTCTGGTATGCATGTTAAGTGAGGCTTTCTCCTGTTTGTATCCCCTGCGGTGCGGTTGAAAAAATTCAGTCTCTTTGCTGGTCAAAATTCTTATAGCATCTAGATTCCGTTGCTTTGTATATTTGTTTAAACCAGTGCCGGTCGTACTTGGCAGTTGCCACTGAAGTGAAGCGAGCCCATGTATACAAGGCACCCGACATACCCTTAGTTTTGTCATTTTGAAATAAGTAGAGTAGTACACAACAACTGTTAAATTTGAAGACGGCTCGTGTACTGCTATGTGCAGATATTGTTAGAGCATCCCCAGGCGTTGCCCCCCCTCCCCCCCATAGGGGTTAAAAATCGCCCCCTGAGGGCGCACCGACGCTAACCCACACGCTGGGTGCGTGATGCCCCCCAGTCGCGGCGCCCATGTTATTTTAAAAATTTAAACACGGCACAAACACGGCGCAAATTCATTGTAAACTTCGACGAGTTCGTTCAAACTTAAACATATTTTACAAAAAAAAAACTACTAGGGGCCGCCACTCGCCGTCTCCATCACCGTTCCTCGCCGTCTGCCTCGCCGCTCGCCGCTCCCCGCCACCCGCCCTCGCAGTTCTCGCGCGCAGTACGAGGATGACAACGACGTGCTCGTCCTCGCGCCCGCGCTTGCGGGCTTCGATATCCTCCAGGGCCCGGCGCTGCCGGACCATCTCGTCGCGGAGGTAGTCGTCCCGCGCCCACTGCAGGGCGTCCTCGTCGGAGAAGCCGCGCCGGGCTATCTCCTCGTACTCCGCGGGGAGGCTGGGCTCCGGCTTGGGCTCGACGAGGACGAAGCGGCCGGATGGGGGAGGGGTGGAGTCGCCGATGCGGAAGCTGGAGCTACGGGTGCGCGCACTAATCGGCGTGTCCTGGGGCTCCGGCTTGACAGGGCGGAGGCAGGGAGAGCCCGACGAGCGGCCGGACGAGGAGGAGGACGCGCCAGGCCGCTCCATACGCCTCGGCGTCCAGGAGCTCCCACGGCGGCGTGAGAAGGTCGGGGGAGCGGGGTACTCGAGGCACGGCGTGTTGCCGCCCTCGATGTACTCGAGGACGGCCTCCAACGTGCGGCCGGGTACGCCCCACCACCGGCGCCGGCCCTCGGAGTTGAGCCTGCCGGAGGGCACGACGCCGTTCGTCGCCTCGAGCTGCTCGGCGTGTCGGCGACGAAAATAGGGCTCCCAAAGCGGGCTATCGGGGGTGTACCATGGGCCTTCCCTCGCCGCCCGCGGCAGGGACGCGCGGATGCGTGCGATCTCCGCACACCGCGCCGCCCCGGTGGGTGGTGGAGGCACCGGCACGCCGCCAGCGCTGATCCTCCACGCCCGGGCACCCGCATGTCCGGCGGGGCCGGTACTCGGCCTCGAAGAGGAAGCGAGCCTCGTCCTCGTGCAGATGGTGGCGCCCCAAACCATTCGCCGCCGCGCCGTCGCCTGGGAAGCGCTCGGCCATCCTTCTGAGCTGGAGACGGCGAGAGGAGGAAGAGGGAGAAGTGGGCGCGTCGGCGGTGTAGTGTGTGTGCGTATCTCCGGCGCGCTGGTTCTCAGCTTATATAGGCGGAGGCGTCGCAAGGTATGCTTGGCCGGCGCGTTACGCGTGGCGGGAGGCGTGGCGGGCGAGGGGACGCGCGTCGTCCGGACTTCACTGCGCCGCCCGTGAGGCATCAATGGAGGCTGACCGGCGGCAGCACGCGCAGCTTTGGCATTGATTCGCCGCGGGAAACGAGGTGATGAGGACGACGAAGCGGCGAGAAGAGAGTCGAGTCGCTGACGCGGCTGGCCCACGGCGCTTTCGCGCCAAAAAATATTCGCTCGGCGCTCCTGAGCGCTCCCCAGCGTGCCGGGTTCGGGTTGGGTCCGCTGGCGCCAATTTCTGCCCGAGCCGGCGAAAAATGGGCCCCTGGGGACGCGACTGGGCAGATTTTTTGGCGCCGGCGGCCGAAAAGTCGCCTAGCGGGCCTTGTTGGGGGCGCGGCTGGAGATGCTCTTATATCTCATTGCTTTATTACTATATATGCTCCTATACTTTATCTGTTTGTTTAACATCCTATTGGCTACTTTTTCTAACCGCATGCATACGATCGATAAAGCATATTGCAGCTGAGCAGAGGAAAGGGGAAGAAGATTGACCTGCATGCTGCAAACATGATTATTCAGAACAAACATTACAACGTGTCTATAATAGATGCGTCGAGGATGAGTACGATGATTTTGGTGATGCTCCCAGAAGGAAGAGCAAAGATACAGGTGAGGAGGGGAAGAGCACCCATAGGCACATCTTAACCCAGAAAGAGCATTGTTTGTACTGTTTCGAGAACCCATCCATGCCAAAGCATTTGGTTGTAGCTGTAGGAAACTTTGCTTACCTGATGCTGCCTCAGTTTGAGCCTGTTGTTCCAGGGCACTGTCTTATTCTACCGTTGCAGGTATTTCGTGCCGTGCTTCAGTGAGAACCGAGTCACAGCTGATCTGGATTCCAATCATTTTTACTGATTCTTTGATTTTTGTGGTTGCAGCACGAGTCTGCAACTAGAGCAACTGACAGCGGAGGAGATTCGCAACTTCAAAAAGTGCCTCCTGTCAGTTGCTCCTTTTGTGGTTGGGAGATGCAACTAGAGCAACTCGACTAGATGTAAATAGTTTCAGGAGCAGTTGGAAGATGCACCAAGCAACAATTTTGTAGGAAAGATTGCGCTGTTGTTCTACACCATGTATTTGTGTTTGTACGGTTTTCTTGCAGAATCTGAAAGTTTCACAGGATACGGTTGTGAGAATTTGATGATTCTGTTAGGCTTTAGTTGAAAGCAAATATCTGTTATCGAGCCCGTATGTATGTCACCGTTGATCATCATCGGTGATTAAACTATATGAATGAATAAAAAGGGAATGGGATTTCCCGCAGCAGTTGATGATGTGGTATCTGGAATCCATGCCTTCCCAGTCATACAAATGCTCGGCTGCTGATTCCAAGTGGCTTACTTTCATCCAGGCGCTAATTTACATTTTAAGAATATAGTCCAACAGGTTTTTCTTCCCCCGTGTTTTGCCCTGAAAATGCAGACATTTCATAGAAAAAAGATTGAAAAATACAGTCCGTAGAGTTTCTCTTCCATGGTGTTTTTTCTTGAAAATCCAGACATTCATAAAAGGAATTTTTTTTTACATTCTTGAGGTTTTGCAAAGAGTAAAGCAGGCGCTCTACCATCTGAGCTGCATCCCCTTACACTGTGCCAATAATTAAAAGCCCATATTAATTTTCTGACAACACGTGTCATAATTTTTTTTTCCCCGCAATGAGAAGCATCCTTTATTAACTGAAGTGCACCTCCTAACATCCCTCCCATTTCAGATTCAAATTCAACACCACTTCTTACATTCCACCCATCTTCTTCAATGATCATTGTCGTGGCCATCTCAAACTCATCACGTTCTTTCTCCTCCTCCGACTATGAGTTGTCAAAAAATTCTTAGACAAATCTCCCCTGTGTGAGTTGCATCACAAATAAAAAATATTAAAAGAAAAGGTGAACAGAAAAAGGGCATTGTGTTTGAACTCATTTTCATAATTATTCTAGTTTCTTTAATAGGTGGAATTACTATGGGGTAACGACGTGGAGGCGGCAACTGTGTGTGACATGACAAATGTTTTTTTGAGGGAAAGCATGACATGACAGATGGGAAAATGCAATTTGGTGCTTCCCGCGCCCGATTTCACTCTTTTCATTTCGATACGTTCTAAGCAGGCCCACCCATAGTTCGTCTCTCCCATCACTGGTTTTAGGAACCTTCTAGAAAGTTCCCACTGGTTAGCTTAGGCTGGCTTATTTTTCTGTTTTTTCGGGCTTGATTTTTTTATTTTCATTTTTGTTTTTCTTATTGTTTTGTTCTTTCTTTTATCATTTTTATCAAAATCATGAACTTTTTCAAGCCACAAACCTTTTTCAAATTTGTGAATGTTTTATAAATCCACGATGAGTATTACTTCGTCGAGTGAAATTCCACATCAATTATTCTTTGTCACACGCATTTATAGTACGAGTAATTCCATGATGAGTTAAATAAATAATAATCATGTTGAATAAATGTTGAAAGCCACATAAATATCCAACACTCGTGTGTGTGTGTGGAGTTAATTGCACAGAAGTACCACAATTCAGGCATCACATGCAGATTGGTACCACGATTGCTAATTTTTGCGTGTCAGTACCAACATTGGTCCAAATTTTTGCAAATTGGACTAAAACGCGTATTTATACGTATTGACGCCCGATCCGACAGGTCGGGCCCACCCGTCAGGTGCCACGCTGGCCAATCGGCGCGTGCCCGCGTGCTGACTAGGACGAGCCGGTGCGCTGCTGTCCTAACCGGCCCGGTCGCACCAGCTCCAGCCCGGCCGCACCATTCCCCTCCCCCTCCTCCTCCTCGCTCGTTTCCTCCATCGCCGCCGACCGCGTCCCGGCAGCCGGCCGGCCGCCGCACCGCCCCGCCGTCGCCATGGTTTTGGAGGACGAAAGCAGCGACGACCATTCTAGCCCCCCGTACATGCATTCTTCCTCCACAGACGGTCTCAACGAGGTCAGTACAGGGTTAGGGTTAGGGTTTCATATTTGGGATTTCTTGATTTGGTTGATTTCGCTAGGTTTTGATTTGGCCATTGTCTTTGTGCGAGCTTCTGCAGGTTCCTTTCACCATTGAAGATCCAGATTACAAGGGGCTTGAGCTGGATGTGATGTCTCCATGTGAGAAGCACGGCATGGCATCTGAGAGGCTTGTTGCCTTTGAAGGAACAGACACAGGCAGGAGGTTTTTAGCATGTGCACAGCCGGTATGTATTGTAGGATTGTAGGCATACTGATTTTTTTTCTTACTTGGTCAGTGCCATATTGAACTCTGTTTGCTGGAGTACTCTGCTTGGTGTCAACATTTTGATTCATAGTGGTTAGAGTAGCTTATTTAGGTCAAGCATGAGTATATTTTGCATTAGAACAATGGCTGAACCTAGTCAGTCAGCTACTCAAGTGGTTGCTCCTCTTGTTAAATTTAGTGGTCTGATGCTAAATTTAGACATTCTTTTTGGCAACTGCAGTGATTTTGTGTAATTACTTGCTGTATGAACTGTTTTGTTGTTGTTATTGTTTTTGCAGGAAGGTAGCAATTGTGGCTTTGTTGAATGGGTTGATCACCAGTGGCCCCCAACAATGCAGAATGCATTGTTGAAGCTATGGGCAATGGTTGAAGATGCCAAAAGTGCTAGGGTGAATGATAATCTTGAGAATTCTTTCACTATCCACCATCTGACAGAAGAGAAGAACAAGCTGGAGGCCAACTATGACAAGCTAGTCCAAGATGTGCATGAGCTGATGAACTTCCAGGAAGATAAGGTGGTGGATTTCAGGCATCTGCAGTCTGCCATTACATATCAGCAGGAGGTAAGAAAAGAACTGACTGATGATATGAAGGCAAAGATGGCAAAGAAAGATGCAGAGACCCAGCAACTTACTCAGAAGTATGAGGTGCTGCTCAACCTGACAAGAGCTCAAGCAACAGTCATTCAAAACTTGAAGTTGAACAAAATGAAAGAGAAGCAAGTGCTTACTGAAGCTAGTATGAATTTGGAGCTGAAGAATGTAGAGCTAACTAAGTGTCAGGAGAAGCTCACCCAAGAGAAGCTAGAGTTGAAGCTTCAGGTTGCTGATCTGCTTAAGGGAAATAAAAAGCATATTGAAGAGAAGTGGCAGTTAGAGTTTCAGAATGAAAAGTTGAAGGAGAAGTTCAGGGGGATTCAAGCCATCTTGGAGAAGTGAAGAAGATGAAATGAGATTAGTGGCATTGCTGACCTTTTGGGAATGATGGTTGTGTAATGACCTAGCATCTAGGAACTAATGTTGTGTACTGTATGCTTGTACTAATGGTGAACTATGGCTGTGTATGTATGTAGTAGTTATGCTATTCATCCTTTTGTGAGAAAAGGATGAACTATGCATTTGAAGTGGAACTCCTCTATGTATTGTGAACAATGGTTATGTATTGCTATGTATGGATCAGTTTCTTATTATGTATGGTTATGTATTGCTATGGTTATGCTGATTATGTAGATTGTACATTATGACAATGTTGCAGCAAACCAGACAGTACATTGCAATAAAAGAGGAACAAGACTCACTAAATCTCATTGCATCAGAAGATAACTTCACTGATCCATTACAACTTGATCCATTACAACTTGGCTACAACTGAAGCAACTAACTAACTTAATATCTTGCCTGCAACTAAGCCAAGCATAAATGTTTTCTCCCCTTTTATAACTGCTGCCACCATTAAGAACTGGCATTTTTTATCTGTACACTCAACAATTATCCTCTGATCTGAATTCCTGTGATACCTGAAATTCCTGGCCTGGGTGATGTGCAAATTCAACAAAGCTTCTCTGAATTGATGCTGATCCCTAAAACACAACTTCATACACAGTTGCTCATGTGGTTGCTCCATTTTCTCATTGTACCACTTCCTAGGAGGCCTTTTCTTTGCCCTACTCTTCCTTTTCTTTTGTAGGACAAAAGAGAGTGGTTGAAAACCATCATCATCACTCTCCCTCAACAACCCCTCCTCTTCTTCATCTGATGATGGTCTGAAATCAGGTTCAACCTCTGGTAGCTCACTACAATGTGACCTAGTGGTTGGGCCTCTTCTAACTGGCAGCTTCTGCTTCTTCTTTACAGGTTCAACTATAGTTTCTTCTTCTTGTTCAAAAGTCCTATCTTCCTCTACCTCAAATGGGTCCTCAACTTCAGTGTCACCCTCATAATGCAGCATTTCTTCCTCTTCTGATTGATCATCATCTGATTCTTCCTCTTGTACTTCTAGCTCTCTCTGCCTCTTTCCCTCTTCCACCTCTACATCTTCTTCATCAACCATGTAATTAGGGTAACTTCCAATTTGACCATCCTCATCAGAGGAATCATTGTCCTCATAAGCCTCAAATCCTTGATATCCCTCTTCTTCTTCTTCCAAAACTGCTTTCAACTTGTTAGTTGCATTTCTGCTTTCTTGTGTGCAAACACCAGCAGGAGCAACAGGGTGATGTGTGCTACATTGACTCTCAAAGACTACTCCTTCCTGATCAACAGCTAAGATAGGAGGCTCACTCAGATCATAAACAACAGGCTCTTGGTACACCACAGTGGACAAGTCTGGCTTTTCAAAATGCTGCCTCTCAAAATCAGTATCAGGGGGTGGACAAGCCCTGACTAGCAAATTAAGCACCAATTTGTCCTGGATCTTCCTCTTTATCATCTGTAATTCTGCATGACTGTCTACCAAATCCAGCCCTTTCTCTCCTAAAGATGGATTTTCAATGTGAAACAAACAATCATATGCATTAAATCCTTGGGTTTCCATCACTGCAACCAAATTCAGATAAGTAATATCTGAACCACACAGCTTCATCTCCAATGGTTCTCTTGCATCAAAATGGATCCTTACTTGCCAAATGTCTTCATCCAAACTACAGAAAAAATTAAATTTCATTTATTCATTATAATTACTCTTAATTTGGAGAGCAACAGTACAGTACATTACAATTTAAAGTAACCTGTAAGTCTATTATTTACTAATTTAGCACAAAAGCAAATTTTGGAGAGCAACAGTAAAGTACAAAACAACTTAAATTACAGTACCAGACAGTACAGAACAATTTGGAGAGCCACAGTAATTGAACTAAATTGAGAGTGCAATACACTATGTTACTAGGTTAGTCTAGTCACTTCAATTGGATAAAACCTAATCCCCAACTAGATAAAGCAGAAGATGAACAAACCCTAAAAATGCCCAATTGGATGAATCAGAGGAGTAGGACAAGGGTACTTACAGCACGCCGCCAAGTCCATGCGTCAACTCATGGCTGCTGCTAGGGTTCGCCACCCACTGATGCGCCAACCGCAACCGCTGCTCCATGGTGAGTAACATCGACTCCTCGTCGTCGGTCGAGTACGCGGAGCTGGACTCGTCGCCGCCATCCCCGTCGACGCCAACCGTTCCGCTAGGAGGCCAGAACGGCATCTCTCCGACGCCGTGGACGCCCTCGCCGCCGCCGTGGACGCCCTCGCCGCCGATTGGCGGAATCGCCGACGCCATGGACTAGGGTTCGAGCGAGGAGGAGGAGGGGGAGGGGAATGGTGCGGCCGGGCTGGAGCTGCTGCGACTGGGCCGGTTAGGACAGCAGCGCACCGGCTCGTCCTAGTCAGCACGCGGGCACGCGCCGATTGGCCAGCGTGGCACCTGACGGGTGGGCCCGACCTGTCGGATCGGGCGTCAATACGTATAAATACGCGTTTTAGTCCAATTTGCAAAAATTTGGACCAATGTTGGTACTGACACGCAAAAATTAGCAATCGTGGTACCAATCTGCATGTGATGTCTGAATTGTGGTACTTCTGTGCAATTAACTCGTGTGTGTGTGCGCGCTAATTTATAATAATTATAAATTTTGAACAACCAATACCAATAAATTTTCCTTCGTTATTTCTTCCAAATTTTTTTTGCAAACACAAACCACTTCGTCAATTATTATTTTTATACTGTAATATATTAATTCAAACCTTGATGTTTATCATGCAAATATTTCAACAATATTACAAATTTCTAGATTCACATTCGAACACAACATATGTTCCAAATGAAGTGCCACTTCAAACATCCCTCCCATTTCAGATTCAAATTCAACACCACTTCTTACATTCCACCCATCCTCTTCAACGATAGTCGTTGTGGGCATCTCAAACTCATCATCCTCTTTCTCCTCCTCCGCATATGAGTCGTAAAAAAATTCTGAGACAAATCTCAACCGAGCGGCTACATGTGCGCCAGTGTGCGAACTGGCCCCGGAAGCGTCGATTAGGAGCTCGATACGAGAGGTAATGTAGGAGTCCATGAACCACAGAATATGACAGGATCTTATTGCCGCCCGTGTGCGTCCGATTGTCGCAGCTTCACTAAAGCGAAGCGAGGCGACACAGGACGGCCCACTTCGAGCGAGCACCCGGTTTTCTTTCTGTATTGTTTTTACCGGTTTTCCTGGTTTGCTTCATGTTTTCCCTTTTTTTTCCTGCTTATTTTTTTCTGCTATTTTTTATTTTTTCTCTTCAAAAATTTAAGATTTTCAACAAAATTCAGAATTTCGTTTTTTGTTTATATTTTCGGAAAATGCTAAAAAGTTAAAGTTTGTTCAATTTTTTTTAAAAATGTTCACCTTTATCAAATTTTGTTCAAATTTTCTAAAAGAGGTCAGTTTTTTTTATTTTTTCTGTTCATGTTTCAAATTTGTTCATGGTCTTCAAATTTCGTGCACAATTCAAAAAACTTAAATTCAAAAAAAAATTCAGAATTTTGTTTTTAACATTCTAAAAAATTGTCCATGCTTTTCAAATGTTTATTTTTTTCAAAATTTGTTAAGAATTCTAAATTTTTTGACAGAATTCAATTTTGTTTCACAATTTGGAAAACATTTCACATTTTTGAAATTTTCTATTCATGTTTTCAAAAATTGTCACAACTTTTAGAAATTGGCCAATGTAAAAAACTGTTTAGAATTTAAAATTTGTGCATACTTTTTTAAAATATATTTTCTATTTTAATATTTGTTAAAATATGTAGCTTCTAAAACCGGTTTTTGTGTGAAAAATTGACTAAAATAATAAAGAAAAAATTGAAATTGGGTAACTGTCAAAGTGGGCCGGCCCCTTTGCGCCGCATTTCAGCGAAAACTACCTTGTTACTCCTACGGACGTCATACAGGAGCTCTCCAGGATATGGGCCCGGGGGAGTGTTCCTCGAGTACGAATAAGTCCATGATGAGTTAAATGAAAAATAATCATGTTGAATAAATGTTGAGAGCCACATAAATATCCAACACTCTCGTGTGTGTGCGCGCGCGCTAATTTATAATAATTATAAATTTTGAACTAACTAATACCAATAAGTTTTCCTTCCTTATTTATTCCAAACTTTTTTGCAAAGACAAATCACTTCGTCAATTATTATATATTGTAATATATTAATTCAAACCTTGATGTTTATCATGCAAATATTTTAACAATATTACAAATTTCTGTATTCACATTCGAACACAACATATGTTCCAAATGAAGTGACACTTCAAAAACCCTCCCATTTCAGATTCAATTTCAACACCACTTCTTACATTCCACTCATCCTCTTCAACGGTCGTCGTTGTGGACATCTCAAACTCATCATCCTTTTTCTCCTCCTCTGAATGTGAGTCGTAAAAAAATTCTGAGACAAATGTCCTCTATGTCAATTGCATCACAAATATAATTTTTTTTAAAGAAAATGTGAAAGAAAAATGGCATTGCGTTTGAACTCATTTCCATAATTTTTCTATTTTTTTAATAGGTGAAATTACTATGGGTTAAAGAGCTAGAGGTGGCCACTATAACTGTTACACGATGAATGTCATCCAACATAATTATCATCACCGACCAACGCCTACGAGCTTTTTACATATTGCTTTTGCTAACTTAGTGTTGGAGAACGTTGCAGAAAATTAAAAATTTTCCTACGGTTTCACCAAGATCCATCTATAAGTTCATCTAAGCAACGAATCAAGGGAGTGAGTTTGCATCTACATACCACTTGTAGATCGCGTACGGAAGCGTTCGAGGGAGCGGTGATGATGGAGTCGTACTCGATGTGATTCAGATCACCGGAGATCCTAGCGCCGAACGGATGGCACCTCCGCGTTCAACACACGTACGGAGCGTGTGACGTCTCCTCCTTCTTGATCCAGCAAGGGGGAAGGAGAGGTTGATGATGATGGCTCCAGCAGCAGCACAACGGCGTGGTGGTGGTGGAACAGCAGCACTCCGGCAGGGCTTCGCCAAGCACGCGACGGAGGAGGAAGAGGTGTAGCAGGGGGAGGGGGCGCCAGGACTTCAGGGTGCGGCTGCCCCTCTCCCCCCTCCCTTTATATAGGCACCCAGGGGGGCACCGGCCCTGGGAGATTCAATCTCCCAAGGGGCGGCGGCCAAGGGGGGAGGAGTGCCCCCCAAGGCATGTGGTGCGCCCCCCCACCCTAGGGTTTCAACCCTAGGCGCAGGGGGTGGGCCTAGAGGGGCGCACCAGCCCACTATGGGCTGGCTCCCCTCCCACTTCAGCCCATGGGGCCCTCCGGGATGGGTGGCCCCACCCGGTGGACCCCCGGGACCCTTCCGGTGGTCCCGGTACAATACCGGGTGACCCCGAAACTTTCCCGATGGCCGAAATACCACTTCCTATATATAATTCTTTACCTCCGGACCATTCCGAAACTCCTCGTGACGTCCGGGATCTCATCCGGGACTCCGAACAACATTCGGTATACTGCATACTCATATTCATACAACCCTAGCGTCACCGAACCTTAAGTGTGTAGACCCTACGGGTTCGGGAGACACGTAGTCATGACCGAGACGGCTCTCGGGCAATAACCAACAACGGGATCTGGATACCCATGTTGGCTCCCACATGCTCCTCGATGATCTCATCGGATGAACCACGATGTCGAGGATTAGAACAACCCCGTATACAATTCCCTTTGTCATTCGGTACGTTACATGCCCGAGACTCGATCGTCGGTATCCCAATACCTCGTTCAGTCTCGTTACCGGCAAGTCACTTTACTCGTACCGTAATGCATGATCCCGTGACCAAACACTTGGTCACTTTGAGCTCATTGTGATGATGCATTACCGAGTGGGCCCAGCGATACCTCTCCGTCATACGGAGTGACAAATCCCAGTCTCGATCCGTGTCAACCCAACAGACACTTTCGGAGATACCTGTAGTGCACCTTTATAGTCACCCAGTTACGTTGTGATGTTTGGTACACCCAAAGCACTCTTACGGTATCCGTGAGTTACACGATCTCATGGTCTAAGGAAGAGATACTTGACATTGGAAAAGCTCTAGCAAAACGAACTATACGATCTTGTGCTATGCTTAGGATTGGGTCTCGTCCATCACATCATTCTCCTAATGATGTGATCCCGTTGTCAATGACATCTAATGTCCATAGTCAGAAACCATGACTATCTGTCGACCAACGAGCTAGTCAACTAGAGGCTCACTAGGGACATGTTATGGTCTATGTATTCACACGTGTATTACGATTTCTGGATAATACAGTTATAGCATGAATAAAAGACAATTATCATGAACAAGGAAATATAATAATAATGCTTTTATTATTGCCTCCAGGGCATATTTCCAACAGTCTCCCACTTGCACTAGAGTCAATAATCTAGTTACATTGTGATGAATCGAACACCCATAGAGTGCTGGTGTTGATCATGTTTTGCTCGCGAGAGATGTTTAGTCAATGGATCTGCGACATTCAGATCCGTATGTACTTTGCAAATATCTATGTCTCCATCTTGAACATTTTCTCGGATGGAGTTGAAACGACGCTTGATGTGCCTGGTCTTCTTGTGAAACCTGGGCTCCTTGGCAAGGGCAATAGCTCCAGTGTTGTCACAGAAGAGTTTGATTGGCCCCGACGCATTGGGTATGACTCCTAGGTCGGTGATGAACTCTTTCACCCAAATAGCTTCATGCGCTGCCTCCGAGGCTGCCATGTACTCCGCTTCACATGTAGACCCCGCTACGACGCTCTGCTTGCAGCTGCACCAGCTTACTGCTCCACCATTCAACATATACACGTATCCGGTTTGTGACTTAGAGTCATCCAGATCTGTGTCGAAGCTAGCGTCGACGTAACTCTTTACGGCGAGCTCTTCGTCACCTCCATAAACGAGAAACATGTCCTTTGTCTTTTTCAGGTACTTCAGGATATTCTTGACCGCTGTCCAGTGTTCCTTGCCGGGATTACTTTGGTATCTTCCTACCAAACTTACGCAAGGTTTACATCAGGTCTGGTACACAGCATGGCATACATAATAGATCCTATGGCTGAAGCATAGGGGATGACACTCATCTCTTCTTTATCTTTTGCCGTGGTCGGGCATTGAGCCGAGCTCAATCTCACACCTTGCAATACAGGCAAGAACCCCTTCTTAGACTGATCCATTTTGAACTTCTTCAAAATCTTATCAAGGTATGTGCTTTGTGAAAGACCTATGAGGCGTCTCGATCTATCTCTATAGATCTTGATGCCTAATATATAAGCAGCTTCTCCAAGGTCCTTCATTGAAAAACACTTATTCAAGTAGGCCTTAATGCTGTCCAAGAATTCTATATCATTTCCCATCAAGAGTATGTCATCTACATATAATATGAGAAATGCTACAGAGCTCCCACTCACTTTCTTGTAAACGCAGGCTTCTCCGTAAGTCTGCATAAACCCAAACGCTTTGATCATCTCATCAAAGCGAATGTTCCAACTCCGAGATGCTTGCACCAGCCCATAAATGGATCGCTGGAGCTTGCATACTTTGTCAGCGTTCTTAGGATCGACAAAACCTTCCGGCTGCATCATATATAGTTCTTCCTTAAGATGCCCGTTAAGGAATGCCGTTTTGACGTCCATCTGTCATATCTCATAATCATAGTATGCGGCAATTGCTAACATGATTCGGACGGACTTAAGCTTCGCTACGGGAGAGAAAGTCTCATCGTAGTCTATCCCTTGAACTTGCGGATAACCCTTAGCGACAAGTCGAGCTTTATAGATGGTGACATTACCATCCGCGTCCGTATTCTTCTTAAAGATCCATTTGTTTTCTATCGCTCGCCGATCATCGGGCAAGTCAGTCAAAGTCCATACTTTGTTTTCATACATGGATTCTATCTCGGATTTCATGGCTTCAAGCCATTTGTTGGAATCTGGGCCCGCTATCGCTTCTTCATAGTTCGAAGGTTCACCGTTGTCTAACAACATGATTTCCAGGACAGGGTTGCCGTACCACTCTGGTGCGGAACGTGTCCTTGTGGACCTACGAAGTTCAGTAGTAACTTGATCAGAAGTACCTTGATCATCATCATTATTTTCCTCTTCAGTTGGTGTAGGCATCATAGGAACATTTTCCTGAGCTGCACTACTATCCCGTTCAAGAGGTAGTACTTCATCGAGTTCTACTTTCCTCCCACTTAGTTCTTTCGAGAGAAACTCTTTTTCCAGAAAGGATCTGTTCTTGGCAACAAAGATCTTGCCCTCGGATCTTAATTAGAAGGTATACCCAATGTTTTCCTTAGGGTATCCTATGAAGATGCATTTTTCCGACTTGGGTTCGAGCTTTTCAGGTTGAAGTTTCTTGACATAAGCATCGCATTCCCAAACTTTTAGAAACGACAGCTTAGGTTTCTTCCCAAACCATAATTCATACGGTGTCGTCTCAATGGATTTAGACGGTGCCCTATTTAAAGTGAATGTAGCTGTCTCTAGAGCGTATCCCCAAAATGATAGCGGTAAATCGGTAAGAGACATCATAGACCGCACCATATCCAATAGAGTGCGATTTATGACGTTCGGACACGCCGTTACGCTGAGGTGTTCCAGGCGGCGTGAGTTGTGAAACGATTCCACATTTTCTTAAGTGTGTACCAAAATTCGTGACTTACATATTCTCCTCCACGATCCAATCATAAGAATTTTATCTTTCGGTCACGTTGATTCTCTACCTCATTCTGAAATTCCTTGAACTTTTCAAAGGTCTCAGACTTGTGTTTCATCAAGTAGACATACCCATATCTACTCAAGTCATCAGTGAGAGTGAGAACATAACGATATCCTCCGCGAGCCTCAACGCTCATTGGACTGCACACATCGGTATGTATGATTTCCAACAAGTTGGTTGCTCGCTCCATTGTTTCGGAGAACGGAGTCTTGGTCATCTTGCCCAAGAGGCATGGTTCGCATGTGTCAAATGATTCATAATCGAGAGACTCCAAAAGTCCATCAGCATGGAGCTTCTTCATGCGCTTGACACCAATGTGACCAAGGCGGCAGTGCCACAAGTATGTGGGACTATCATTATCAACTTTACATCTTTTGGTATTCACGCTATGAATATGTGTAACATTACGCTCGAGATTCATTAAGAATAAACCATTGACCATAGGGGCATGACCATAAAACATATCTCTCATATAAATAGAACAACCATTATTCTCGGATTTAAATGAGTAGCCATCTCATATCAAACGAGATCCAGATACAATGTTCATGCTCAAACTTGGTACCAAATAACAATTATTAAGGTTTATAACTAATCCCGTAGGTAAATGTAGAGGTAGCGTGCCGACGGCGATCACATTGACCTTGGAACTATTCCCGACGCGCATCGTCACCTCGTCCTTCACCAGTCTCCGCTAATTCCGCAGCTCCTGCTGTGAGTTACAAATATGAGCAACGGCACCGGTATCAAATACCCAGGAGTTACTACGAGTACTGGTAAGGTACACATCAATTACATGTATATCAAATATACCTTTAGTGTTGCCGGCCTTCTTATCCGCTAAGTATTTGGGGCAGTTCCGCTTCCAGTGACCCTTCCCCTTGCAATAAAAGCACTCAGTCTCAGGCTTGGGTCCATTCTTTGACTTCTTCCCTGCAACTGGCTTACCGGGCGCGGCAACATCTTTGCCGTCCTTCTTGAAGTTCTTCTTACCCTTGCCCTTCTTGAACTTAGTGGTCTTATTGACCATCAACACTTGATGTTCTTTCTTGATTTCAACCTCTGCCGACTTCAGCATTGAAAATACTTCAGGAATGGTCTTCACCATCCCCTGCATATTATAGTTCATCACAAAGCTCTTGTAGCTTGGTGGGAGCGACTGAAGGATTCTGTCAATGACCACCTCATCCGGGAGGTTAATGTCCAGCTGGGACAGGCGGCTGTGCAACCCAGACATTTTGAGTATATGCTCACTGACAGAACTGTTTTCCTCCATCTTACAACTATAGAACTTGTCGGAGACTTCACATCTCTCGACCCGGGCATGAGCTTGGAAAACTAGTTTCAGCTCCTCGAACATCTCATATGCTCCGTGTTGCTCAAAACGCTTTTGGAGCCCCGGTTCTAAGCTGTAAAGCATGCCGCACTGAACGAGGGAGTAATCATCAACACGTGTCTGCCAAACGTTCAAATCATCTTGCAGTGCTGGGAGAGCAGGTGGGTCACCTAACGGTGCTTCAAGGACATATGCTTTCTTGGCAGCTATAAGGATGATCCTAAGGTTCCGGACCCAGTCCGTATAGTTGCTGCCATCATCTTTCAGCTTGGTTTTCTCTAGGAACGCGTTGAAGTTCATGTTGACATGAGCGTTGGCCATTTGATCTACAAGACATATTTTGCAAAGATTTTAGACTAAGTTCATGATAATTAAGTTCATCCAATCAAATTATTTAATGAACTCCCACTCAGATTTGACATCCCCTTAGTCATCTAAGTGTTACACGATCCGAGTTGACTAGGCCGTGTCCGATCATCACATGAGACGGACTAGTCATCGTCGGTGAACATTCTCATGTTGATCGTATCTTCCATACGACTCGTGTTCGACCTTTCGGTCTCCGTGTTCCGAGGCCATGTCTGTACATGCTAGGCTCGTCAAGTTAACCCTAAGTGTTTTGCATGTGTAAAACTGTCTTACACCCGTTGTATGTGAACGTAAGGATCTATCACACCCAATCATCACGTGGTGCTTCGAAACGACGAACTTTAGCAACGGTGCACAGTTAGGGGAGAACACTTCTTGAAATTGTTGCAAGGGATCATCTTATTTACTACCGTCGTTCTAAGTAAACAAGATGCATAAAACATAATAAACATCACATGCAATTATATAAAGTGGTGACATGATATGGCCAATATCATATAGCTCCTTTGATCTTCATCTTCGGGGCTCCATGATCATCTTGTCACCGGCATGACACCATGATCTCCATCATCATGATCTCCATCATCGTGTCTTCATGAAGTTGTCACGCCAACGACTACTTCTACTTCTATGACTAACGCGTTTAGCAATAAAGTAAAGTAGTTTACATGGCGTTCTTCAATGACACGCAGGTCATACAAAAAATAAAGACAACTCCTATGGCTCCTGCCGGTTGTCATACTCATCGACATGCAAGTCGTGATTCCTATTACAAGAACATGATCTCATACATCACAATATGTCATTCATCATTCATCACAACTTCTGGCCATATCACATCACATGACAATTGCTGCAAAAACAAGTTAGACGTCCTCTAATTGTTGCTGCATCTTTTACGTGGCCGCAATTGTGTTCTAGCAAGAACGTTTTCTTACCTACGAATAACCACAACGTGATTTTGTCAACTTCTATTTACCCTTCATAAGGACCCTTTTCATCGAATCCGCTCCAACTAAAGTGGGAGAGACAGACACCCGCCAGCCACCTTATGCAACTAGTGCATGTTAGTCGGTGGAACCGGTCTCACGTAAGTGTACGTGTAAGGTTGGTCCGGGCCACTTCATCCCACAATACCGCTGAAGCAAGATAAGACTAGTAGCGGCAAGCAAGTTGACAAGATCTACGCCCACAACAAAATTGTGTTCTACTCGTGCAATAGAGAACTACGCATAGACCTAGCTCATGATGCCACTGTTGGGGAACGTTGCAGAAAATTAAAAATTTTCCTACGGTTTCACCAAGATCCATCTATAAGTTCATCTAAGCAACGAGTCAAGGGAGTGAGTTTGCATCTACATACCACTTGTAGATCGCGTACGGAAGCGTTCGAGGGAGCGGTGATGATGGAGTCGTACTCGATGTGATTCAGATCACCGGAGATCCTACCGCCGAACGGACGGCACCTTCGCGTTCGACACACGTATGGAGCGTGTGACGTCTCCTCCTTCTTGATCCAGCAAGGGGAAGGAGAGGTTGATGATGATGGCTCCAGCAGCAGCACAACGGTGTGGTGGTGGTGGAACAGCAGCACTCCGGCAGGGCTTCGCCAAGCACGTGACGGAGGAGGAAGAGGTGTAGCAGGGGGAGGGGGCGCCAGGACTTCAGGGTGCGGCTGCCCCTCTCCCCCTCCCTTTATATAGGCCCCCAGGGGGGGGCGCCGGCCCTGGGAGATTCAATCTCCCAAGGGGCGGCGGCCAAGGGGGGAGGAGTGCCCCCCAAGGCATGTGGTGCACCCCCCACCCTAGGGTTTCAACCCTAGGCGCAGGGGGTGGGCCTAGGTGGGCGCACCAGCCCACTATGGGCTGGCTCCCCTCCCACTTCAGCCCATGGGGCCCTCCGGGATGGGTGGCCCCACCCGGTGGACCCCCGGGACCCTTCCGGTGGTCCCGGTACAATACCGGGTGACCCCGAAACTTTCCCGATGGCCGAAATACCACTTCCTATATATAATTCTTTACCTCCGGACCATTCCGAAACTCCTCGTGACGTCCGGGATCTCATCCGGGACTCCGAACAACATTCGGTATACTGCATACTCATATTCATACAACCCTAGCGTCACCGAACCTTAAGTGTGTAGACCCTACGGGTTCGGGAGACACGTAGTCATGACCGAGACGGCTCTCGGGCAATAACCAACAACGGGATCTGGATACCCATGTTGGCTCCCACATACTCCTCGATGATCTCATCGGATGAACCACGATGTCGAGGATTAGAACAACCCTGTATACAATTCCCTTTGTCATTCGGTACGTTACATGCCCGAGACTCGATCGTCGGTATCCCAATACCTCGTTCAGTCTCGTTACCGGCAAGTCACTTTACTCGTACCGTAATGCATGATCCCGTGACCAAACACTTGGTCACTTTGAGCTCATTGTGATGATGCATTACCGAGTGGGCCCAGCGATACCTCTCCGTCATACGGAGTGACAAATCCCAGTCTCGATCCGTGTCAACCCAACAGACACTTTCGGAGATACCTGTAGTGCACCTTTATAGTCACCCAATTATGTTGTGACGTTTGGTACACCCAAAGCACTCTTACGGTATCCGGAAGTTACACGATCTCATGGTCTAAGGAAGAGATACTTGACATTGGAAAAGCTCTAGCAAAACGAACTATACGATCTTGTGCTATGCTTAGGATTGGGTCTCGTCCATCACATCATTCTCCTAATGATGTGATCCCGTTGTCAATGACATCTAATGTCCATAGTCAGAAACCATGACTATCGTCGACCAACGAGCTAGTCAACTAGAGGCTCACTAGGGACATGTTATGGTCTATGTATTCACACGTGTATTACGATTTCCGGATAATACAGTTATAGCATGAATAAAAGACAATTATCATGAACAAGGAAATATAATAATAATGCTTTTATTATTGCCTCTAGGGCATATTTCCAACAGTTAGTACTGCTGCTACCGCTGTCACAATCGCTACAAAATCGCTGCTACTACTATTACCGTTACTATTGCTATCATTACCACTATTATCAAACTTCCATATTACTTTGCTACTGATCACTCCATTGCAGATATTTAGTCTACATGTGTGGTTGAACTGACAACTCAACTACTAATACTTACAAATATTCTTTGTCTCCCCTTGTGTCGAATTAATAAATTTGGGTTGAATACTCTACCCTCGAAAACTGTTGTGATCCCCTATACTTGTGGGTTATCAGGCTGTTGCAGGATGCGAACCTCGGCCCGACACATCTGCACAAGAAGATGTAGCGTGATGACAGTCCCCATCTCCTGACTTGGTGCTATGCATTGGGACAATGGAGGCACTTAGACGCCGGGGCGGCGACCTAGGGCCTCCTTCGATGATAGCGGCCATGGTGCCTGTGTGGGCAGCACTGTGGCCGGGGCTTGGGGCGACAGCAGGCCACCGTGCAGCCTCGATGGCTCCAGGGATGTCTGGTGGCTACTGTTGTTCATGCATAAGTACTAGATCTGGCTTCGTGTGGTCCGATCTGGTCCTGCGATGGTGTCGAGTTACTCGTCTAGCCGGCTCTACATAGTGCAGGTGATGGCGGCGGTGTGGCTCTGGCCGATGGATCCTGGTTCTGGTGGTATGGTGGGCAGAGGTTCGAGCAGCATTGACCAGTTGAGAGGAGGATTCCTTGGCTACTCAGTGGGAAAGCCTTGCTCTGGGCTGACCAGAGCCAACGATGGTGCCGCTTGTGGGCGCCGTTCACCTCCTTGGAGGCATCATATTTCGAGAGCATATGCCCTCCTCTCTCAGACTCCGAGGCAACCCTTGTTCCTACATGGAACAGGCGATGACGATGCTCCTGCGTTCGCGATCCTTCTTGAACGCATCGCCTAGGAGTTTTCATGCAAGTTCTAACATTGTTTACTGCGGGGATGTTAGGGCGGTGGCCTAGTGTCTATTGGCGTGATCTCCTATTTGGCAAAGATGGCGGCTTCGTGTGGATCAGGGTTGCGGCTGGGGTTTGGTAGTCGATGTGTCCCGGCATATTCGAGGGGTCTCCTTGCCTTGCCATGTCCTTGTGAAGTCGAAGCTGCATAGAAGGTGACTCGGCGGTGACGATGACACGGGTTGCGGTTCGATTGCGGCGTTTGGCTCGGCACAGGCTCATCATGCTTTCTCCTGCTAGGTTCGTCACTCAAGTCGGAGCTGTTTGGACACCGATGCGGGTGGTCATCTGTTTGGATAGGCTGGCATGGGTTGCTGTGACGAAAGCTTCGTTGATGAAGTTGATGGTGAAGTCGGAGTCGCTGGCTCATGGAGGAGTGATGGCGATGACGCTCGGTGACAACCTTGGCAATGCTTTTCTTCTCAGTGGTGTGTGTGTCTTTGTGTGAGCAGGCAGGACAGTCATTGCTACCCTGGTTGGGCTGCTGTGATGGTTTTAGCCTGGTTTTCCGTATATTAATCTGACAACTCTCTTCTCCTTTTTAATGAATCAAGATCCTCTGGGCCCGACTTAAAAAAAACTAATGTAAAAATATTCAAAGTGGGTAGATCTTGCTAATGTGTGCCATCAAAGCAGGTCCATCCAACGATCTAAATTGTATTGATAGTGAGCGCTCAACATATTTTAGTGTGCAGTTAATACCATACAAAAATGGAAAGAAGAAAGAGTCGAGCTACATCTACATCGCCCAACTTCTACCTCTCCTCCCATGCCGCCCTCCCCACGGGCGACCTGGGAGCGCGTGCCCGCCTAGGTTCTCCCTCCCGCGCCACTTCCCTCGTAGCCGCCGACGAGCGCCCCTAGGCATAGCCCCTGTTGTGTTGGCAGCGGCCGGGACCTTCTCTCCTGGCATGTAGGACGGGGTGTGGGGTCTCCTTCCTTCAGTGTTGTGGGTCGTCGTGACATTCCTCTCCCTCGGCTCCTTCCCGTGATGTCCTGCTCGCCGACGGTCCTATCCATGGCATGGTGGCTCTGGCTTTTGCCCTCTATTTGCAGATCTAGATCCCCATATCCGATAGGGATGGGAGGCGTTTGGGTTGGGATGGCCAGCGGCTCCGCGGGACGGTGGTTTGGCTGCGCCGGTGAGGCGTGGCAGGTTTGCCCGGCGCAATGGACAGGGCGCGGAGGCGCTTGGTGCTATGGTGGTTTGTCCGCAGCGCTCTTCCGGCGTTATGTAGTCTCTCTACGGACATCGAGCTCTTTGATCTGGCCGCTGACGAGTTCCAGTCTTCCCTGTCATAGATATATGCGATTTGACGTATATCACCCCTGGACGTCTTGATTGGAAAGGCTCCGGTCGTGCGCGCTCATATTATCAACCAACACGACTTCAATAGGGCGTGGCGCGAAGCTTCACTTTCTTATCAGAGTCATGGGACATGGCTAAGTCAAGGATCCCAAGGCATTGATAGAGGTGGAGAAAGGCATGGCGGCTGCGATTGGAGGTCTTGAAGCGTTGGCAGAAAGGTGTACTGGATGTGATGAAGACTGTGTGCTAGGTGTTTAGTGACCTCCAACAGCGGCCTCGACAAGCGGGGATGGCATCACTAGTGGACTGCTGTTTTGGTGGTGCTTCTCGAGTACCGAGTCACAATTCCCAGGGTGAAAACCCAAGGTTTGGCCTTTATTGGTTGTACCTGGCAATGACCTTTGTTGAAGGCATTGCTTTTTGGGTGATCTCGAACTTTTTCTAGGGTGGAAACTCAAGATCTTTGATCGGGCAATGACAATGCTTGTGCATTGTTTACTTCTTGGAGGCGTTGCTTTTGAAGAACCTCTTTTATAATTCAGGTGTTGTCAGTGGTGGAGCATTTTTTCCTTTTCTCCTCTTTTTTCTATTTTCTTTTTTTGGCTATGTGTATCCTTGATGCCTTTCGACATCTTGCTGATACAGAGACCGGGTGTAACTGATATCTTCGTGATATTAGTATATTCCCCTTCCGAAAAAAATTCATACAAAATTTCAATATGATGAAAGTACCATTCTACACCTAGGAGCAAATGCTCCTGGTGTGAACAGTAAAATCAAAAAAATAGAAAAAAATTCAAAAAATTCTGAATTTTTTTTGTGACATACTTACACAAGTGTTTCTTGTGCATGAAAATTTTCATCACGAAATCACATTCGTGGAAGTCGTGCCAAAAAAAACAAAATCAGAGCTCCAAAATGCTTTTGTAAGTAACATTTTCAGAGCATCGATTTTGTTTTTTTACCACATCTTCCATCAATGTGATTTCGCGATGAAATTTTACGTGCACAACAAACATTTGTATAAGTATGGCACAAAAAAATTCAGAATTTTTTGACATTTTTTTGAATTTTTTTTATTTTACTGTTCACACCAGGAGCATTTGCTCCTGGGTGTAAAAACTCCACGTCCTCAATATGAGAGCTAATCACATACCCCCTTCGTTCTGTAATAGTATAAGGTGTATTAGGTTTTTGAAATGTCAAACATGTGCATGATTGACCAAGTGTTTGTGAAAACATGTCAATATCTACAATACCAATTTTCTATCATAAAAAATATTTTCATATTTTTTTCTATTAGGTATTGTAGATGTTGATATTTTATTCTGCAGTCTTGATCAAACATAGGAATATTTGACTTTCACAAAAATTGATGCGCCTTATATTCTAGTACAAGAGAGGGAGTAATATATGTGCTTTATTAATGTATTATATTAATTACACGGATATATTAGGAAGGACACGAGAAAATCTCATATATTATGTAGGATATGCAAATCTCATATATTTCTTACTTAATATATACATGCAATTAATACTGCATACCAACACACGAGTACTATATATAGACAACTGCGTGTGGACTAGTGATGTGGTTAGGCCTGACATGGTTAACAGGTAGGTAGAATAGCCTTTTCCCCTATCATCCAGATCCAGATCCAGATCTAGCTCCCCACAACGATGGCAGATCTCGCCACGATGGTGCCGGACTACGTGCTCGCGGGCGTCCTCCGCCTCCTCGCACCTCGCGGCCTTGCCGCTTCCCGCTGCGTCTGCAAGGCATAGCGCCGCGTCATCGACGACCGCAGACTGCTGCGGTCGGACCTCCTCCCGCGCTCGCTTGGTGGCATCTTCCTCAACTACCTGGACCTATGGTTCACGCAGTTGCTCTCCCGCCCCACGACGGGCACCGCAATCTCTGGCCGGCTGGACTACACGGTGCCCGGCGAGCCTGACCTCATGCCCCCCATCCACGTCCGAGATCACTGCAATGGCCTTCTCTTGCTCCACCACTGCGTGGTCAACCCTGCCACACAGCAGTGGGCGCCCCTGCCACCTGCCCCGGACCTGCCACAACCCCCACCTCCGGGCATGATCTCCTTTGCGCGCGAGCACCTCGTGTTTGACCCCACTCTGTCGCCCAACTATTTTGAAGTGCTCATAGTGCCCGATGTCCCTTCCAAGAACAACGACGACTGTGAGGAGGAAGCTGAATGGCCGCCATCCACATTGATCCTACCTATGTTTTCATCAAAGTCTGAATCTTGGGAGGAAGGACATTTGGTCGGGAAGGGGCGGCTGCAGGGACGTTGCCTGGCATGGATGGGTCACTGCGAATTTTTTTCAAACATCAGTCTGCCTACTGGCGAGGAGCACTCTATATATGTTGCTCTGATTGGTTTGTTATGAGGTAACACCTTATATAGACATGGTTCATTCATTCTGGTTCTGCCTTTGAGCACCATGGTATACGATTGTTTAATTATCCTACTATTATTATTGCAGAATATCACTGTCAAACAGTACGTTCCGAGCAATTGAATTGCCCACAGAAGATGCAGAATTTTATCTAGGAAAATCAGTCAATGGGATATACTGTGCATCGTTATTTCAGGGGTTCCATCTTCAGGTTTGGTTCCTAAACGACCCATGTCTTCATGGTCAGACAGAGTGGGTGTTGAAGCATGACAGAGATATCTTCTCCATCCTTCCAAATCTGAACTACGACAAACAACGTGACGGACCTTGGATCTTACAAGAATTTCGCTATTGGGCAAATAAAGATGCTGCTGATGATTCTCCCATTGTGTACAACAGCGAAGCAACAGTGGAACAGAAATTTGTGTGGGATTGTGACAATGATAATGTTCTCAAACCTGGTGGTAGGATCAACGATTGTTGTATCATTTTCCTTGGATTTCATCCTTACAAAGAGGTTGTCTTCTTGAGTGATAAATTCGACAGAGTGCTTGCCTATAACTGGAGTAGCTCAAAGCTTCAAGATTTGGGCAAGGTTTTCTCGAAATTCTATACTGACCCAGAATCCGATTTCTACCATCGATATGTACAAGAGTCTTTCCCATACACCCCCTGCTGGTTGGGAGAACTCCCTGAAAAAGTAAATTTAGAAGCTCACTAGAAGATTGGAACATGTTTTCTTGCAAGCTATTTGTGTACAAAGATTGTTCCTTAAAAAACTAAATTTTAGACATTCCGGTTTCCTTATTTTCCTTGCTGTCGAGTCGCTCCTGAATTGCCTTGCTGCATCGACCATGGTCGAGAGAGCTATTGCTTTACTAGCTGCAACAATTCAGATGCTCACGAACCTGCTGGTATCTTGAGGCATGTATTCTTTTTTTTGTGAGAGTTGACACAAATCGCAGAGGTTTGGGTTTGCTCGTCTTGTGCTGAAGTCTGTGTTTGCAAGTTGTGTGGCTTGTGACTGTTAACTAATTAAACTATAAATAACAGTCAGTACACCTGTCCTTGAAAGAATTCTACTATGGGTTTTTTTTGTACAAAGAGGCTTTTGGCTTCCCTGGTTTGGCATGTACGAATATGAACATCTACTGCTAGGAAATTTTTGAGCTAGATCATTGAGTAGGGCATGTGGCTTGTTATTGTTCCTGTGTAATATACTTTTCATGTATGCTGATTTGAAATTCGGAATTTCAACTAGGTTGATCAGTGGATGGAACTCTATTCCATTCAATGCATATGGAGTTATAATGTTATTACCATGAGCAATAGCATCACAGTTTTAATGTCCGGTTTTGTGCACACATTTTCCCTTGCTAGAAGCGACACTTGAGTGTGTTCAACAATGCATATCACATACATGATTGGGAGGAAAGCCTCTCCAAGCATGCACAAATTAAAAGGCCAACGATAGGTGCTGGCGCGCCGGCCCAAATTTGGGCCGGTCGCCGCGCAACCACCCGATGTGTGGGTTCTGTTGTGACGGTGGATGAAATACTGGAGAGATTTGAGGAGCTGGAGCTTGACTTCCCTACAGGTGAAGGGGACATTCATCTGCGAGCTGCTTTAAGGAATACCTGTCTATGGAGGAAGGAGTACATCAAGCTTCCAAACTGGACGCCTCCTCCTCCTCCTCCGGCGAGTCAGGGCACTCCGCCTCCTCCTCCTCCGGCGCGTGAGGGCACTCTGCCTTCTCCGCCTCCTCCGGCGCGCCGGAGCACTGCCTCCTCCGGCGTGTCTGCGGACTCCACCGCGTCAGCAACGACGGAAGATAGATGCTGCCGCTCTGGCGGCTAGCAGTACAAGCAGAGACGGGAAGCAATTCAAATACGGTCCATGTCTCAAGACTCCGGAAAAGTTACCATATGAGAGGACTGACAAGGAAACTGATGACATCGTGCCAGCCAAAGTGGAGGACCATTTTGCATGGAAACCTCCACCTCCGAAGGAAACAGTTGATCCGGTGAAAGCGAAGCGCACTCTGGATGCCCTGAAGTGACCATCATCGCATCCGCCGGATTCCAACTATGTCCGCTGTATTAAAAAGACATATGAATATGCCTGGCGGTCGGGAAGTACTTCCAGTGATGCAAGATTAGCACAACGAAGAAGTCGGAAAACAATTCCCCAGCTCGGCGAATAGGCGAAGCAATCGTGCCCCCCGCTCAAGGTGTCTAGCGATATCGTCTCTAATAATCCGGGGCTATTGCCCGGTACCGATCCTGGTGATTACCTGAGCGATGATGTAGAGTTTGAAACATTATAGGCAGTAGAGATCTTCAGATACGAGTACGGGAAGCCTCTCGTCAAACCTTATCATTCTCCTCTAACAACGATGATGCGAAGATTGCATGAATGGTACATGGATAACTGCAAGAAGTCTGGAAAGGACGGTATGATGGTGAGAATTAAAGATGAGTACGGCCTCATTGGAGTTGAGTTGCTGCCTGTTGAATTTGTGGAGTTATTTCAGTTATTCAATCAAGACGTCGTCGACAAACAACTCAAGACTTGCTACTGTCTGTAAGTATTACCTATGTAATTAAGTCTCCATAGCTTAGCTCCTTCAATTCATGTATATATAATTATCCTCAGTATATTATGCAGATTTAAGATCATCGGATGCAAAAAAGGACAAATCAATGACATTGGGTTCATTAACCCAAATACCATAAATGAATGGTCGGTTAAAAAGGGAGTCAAAGATATTGAGGACAACTTGCTACAATCGTTACTTCGACATCAAAACAAAGCTAAAATACTCTTTCCTTACAACTTCAAGTGAGTGTTACTGTCTTGTGCATATTCGGTTTCGCTTGCTTGAGGTTATAGTCATGTATCATGAGTTATGCGTGCGCAGCTTCCACTTTATTCTGCTAGAGATTAAGCTTGACCGGGGAATAGTAACTGTCTTAGACTCGAGACGTAAAGATCCCTAGGATTATGCGAACATGACTGCAATGCTCCAGAAGTAAGTTCAATCGATCATTATCGCACCATATCGGCAACTTTTGTTCATTTGCTGATATCAAGTAATCATTTCCTTTGCCTGACAGGGTTTGGAAAAAGTTCATCGGAATGGTTCCGGGTCTGCAGAGGGAGCTGTGATTTACACACCCCAAAGCAAGTAGTACTAGATAGTTCCGCGCATCTCTCATTGATTCTAATTTCATCAATACAATTTATCATGCTTGATTACCAGTTTATTGAATTTTATTTCTCATAAAGTGCTTGTGGCAGGAAGGCGGAAATAATTTATGTGGATACTACGTTTGCGAGTTCATCTTCAACTCGACCTCTTAGCGGGGCTACTCTGACGAACAATATGAAGTACGTAAACTATATTCACAATTTTATTTTATTACCATCAATTGTGTTGAGTTTCATTCATATATATGTATTGACCCCCTTCTTTAAATTAGTTGTGGCAGATGCGGGATGAACTCCTACCACATGATCGCATACGAGCAATTCTAGAGGAATTGACAGGATCTTTCTTGACCACGTCATACATAAAGACGGAGAATGTCATGTGGAAGTTGACATGGATTTTAGATGTTAGGCATGGTAAGTATATTGTATATACGTAGTAGCGTCGGATAGATATACGAAAACTTGTTGTTCGACCAATCTCGGAGAAAGAGAGGTCACTTCTCTATATGTATATGTTCATGATGATCTTCTGTAATTAATGGTTCCTTCATTTTCGTACTAGCTATCGTGTCGAGTTCTCTCTATACGTACAGTAGCTAGCGTCGACCAAGCATGGAGAAAGAGAGGTCACTTCTCTCTATTAGCTAGCTAACATAATATGATCAAACTCCCAAATTAACCCTCCAAAACCCCTACCCCCCTCCTCTTAAAAAAACAAAAAACCCAGCGCATGCGAGGTGCTGACCCATGGCTACCTTTTGGTCCCGGTTGGTGTTACCAACCGGGACTAAAGGTCCTCCTACCTGCACGCCCCGCAGCGGCCACATGGAGCCCCTTCTGTCCCGGTTCGTAAACAAAC